>NC_089580.1:175856806-175883532 GCF_019320115.1 Miscanthus floridulus | reverse complement strand
AAGGTGTTCGGCCAGAGTACTAGCCCGAACGCCTGACGAAATGTCGAGAGTTGCTGGTAATGAATGAATGGAAGCCAAAGGAAGCCCCGCGACCCCAAACAGCGAGAAGCAGAACGCGCGCCCCAAACTGACACGCATGCGGGGGGGGGGGGGGGGGGGGAGGAGGGGAGCGCTCAGAGCAGCCTTACGAGGCACTTGGCCGCCAGGAATCTCTGAACCGGAGGTCGCGGAGCAGGCGGGAATTGTTGAGGAGGTGGAGCGCGCGGCGGAATTGGCGGCCGAGGAAGAGTGCCTGCGCGAGCATGTAGACGTCGCAAGGGTCCCCCGTGGCCGCGGCCACCTTGTCGGCGAGGAAGATAGCCGACCTGTAGAGGTGCTTCCCCGCGCAGTCCCGCACCACCCCCACCCCGCAGCCGCTCCAGCGCCTCCTCCCTCATCTCCGGCGGCGGATCGGTGGCCTCTCCTATTCTCCTCCGCTTGGGGCTCGGCTCGGCGGCTGCGGAGGATGTGGGCGGGATGCGAGGGAAACCGAAATTTGAGTTCCGCATTCGATTTAGGGTTCGGGATTGTTTCGAAGGAACGGATTGTGTCATGTCTCGTGTGTGGGTCACCTCAGCTGGTCAGGGTGTGTGCTGTATGAGATCAGTCTCGTGAAAGTTTCATACGAGTTTACCTGTATTCAATAGATTGTATGGCAACGTTATTAAGAATAAAGAAAAAAATTAGTTTTAAAGAGACGAAAATGTCTATAAGGCGTTTGGATGCACTAAACTAATTATGGTCTAACAAAAACTAATAAGAGACTAATTCTGGAGGAATTCGGATGGTTTGGAGTAATGCTGGAGGAATTTGTGAAAGAAAAACATTGTTCCGGATAAAAAAAAACGGATAAGCCGGGTTTAAGGGCACGCGAACGGGGCCTAATTGATGAGTAGAACACATTAGAAAAAAGATTTTTTAATCGGTCCACATTTAATCTATTATTCAACCACGGACTAAAACTTTAGTCCGGTGATAAAGACGGCCTAGTGTGTTAACATACGCACGGCTCAAGCATGTACGCTCTCTATGCGTCAGCAGAGGAGACATAGAATGCACCTGGATGGTCAACGTTACCGAAACAGAGTAATAGTAAAGTAACGGGTGTCGTAGATGGGCATATATTGCAGAGCCTTGCTATATGTGCAGAAGAACACTCGGTAGCATAGAGATATAGAAGTGTCTAGGAGCGTCATTGGTTGCGAGCTTTTCAACCAATCTACGCCATGTTCGTTTGGGCTGGTTTGGCTTATAAGTCATGGCTGAAAGTACTATTGACTGGTTTGGTGTGAGAGAAAAATAATGTTCGTTAGCTGATAAGCCATGACTTATAAGCCAAATACGACCCAACGAACAGACCGCTGGCCGTGCGATGCATGTGTGCGCTGATTGGTAGCCTGGATGTCCCGCAGCCGGGCTCCGGAAACGAGATGGTTCCGTTTCTGGCGAGCCTGGCTCGCTTTTCCCTACCGCGCGCGTGCAGGCTCCATTAGGTGGGAAGGGGTTAGGGTTACCTCTCCACTTCGTGCGTTTTTCTTTCCCCACCGCGATAAACGCCCCTGCCGTCACTGCCTCGCCCTCTCCGCCTCATTTCGGTCGCCACTCCCTCCTGGTGAGTCCCTGCTCTGCCTCTTCTTCATGCTTCCTTCCTCGCTCACACTCCCTCCCTCTCGATGCTTCTGTTTCTATGCCCCCTTCCCTGTAGGGCTCGAGTTTGCTCCCTTCCCGTGGCTTCTCCGTCTCCCTAACCTTAAATTTGTGCATTCTTGTTGTTTGCAGCTGATACGAGCGAGGCTCCCAATTTCTATGAACCAATCAGGCCCTAGTGTGTTGACATACGCAGAAGGTTCATACCCTTCTATGTGCCATGAGAGGCCGGGCACCGACATCGAAAGGTAAGCAGATGAGGCGTGAAGACCGAAGAGAAACACTTGGGAGCAGGGGCAAAACCCAGTACATTGCTATAGGTGCAGATGTGCCCCTCGCATCTCAGGCATGTATGCCCCCCACCCACCCACACCCCCAGCCTAATATGTTGCACCTCCACAGCCTGAATGTCTGCCCAGATTGACATTATCAATTGTTGGGCTGGCTACAACTAGCATACAGTGGAATGTGAGAGAGGTGACCGCCAGCGAGTGTAGTTGTGGCTGCAAAAACGCCACAGATCGATCTGTCTCTATGACTTCTTTACAGGACAGAGTGGTGGTGGGGCGGGTGGGGCTCAAGCCCCTACTACTGTTGTGTCCACGGAGCCCTCTTTGAGCCTCACTTTCTATGACTTCTTTGTAGGGACGGAGATAGTGGTGGGGCGGGTGGGGCTCAAGCCCCCCTACTGCTGTTGTGTCCACGGAGCCTCCTTTGAGCCTCACTTAGAAGTTTCTGATATGGAAGCTTTGCTAGTCTAGCTCTCTATTTAGTCCAGCCCCTCCGACATATTTTTGTGGGATCGGTCACTGCTTTCTTTGCAACTCCGCCAGCCATCGTGACTCCCTGCTCACCTTATTCAAGACTTAAAGACAAATAACATATTTTACATATATTCTTTGCCTATACTAGCGGGTATTCAATTTGATAAATACATTTTCTCACTTCTTAATGACCGGACCCCTTCCTTTTCTCTAGCTTCGCCACTGCTCGTGAGCAGCATGAGCAGAGAGATGGTGTATTGGTGTCTAGTGTGTTGAGTGTTGATGTACGTACAAGGCTCAGGGGCTCTCTTAGATCCTCCAACAAATGGTCCACGAGAACACCTAAATCTAAAATAGGTCTTCAATATCGGTCTTTAACATAGCATCTATATGGAAGACGATCCATTTTAGATAACAGAGGTACAACCCAAATATCAACATCCTCTCTTCTCGAGACTCATTTTGCAGAAAGGATTCTCTTTTTGGATCATGTTGTTGGAGAAGACGAAAAATAGGTCCTCCACCCAAATATCAAATAGATCTTATATTTTAGGTGTTGTTGTGGGAGATAGTCTTATGTTCCAGCGATGGAGTTGACAGAGAGACGACGAATGCACCTAGATGGGTGACGTTCTCGGGACATTTCTGCTGTTACCGCTCTCGGTAATTGCACATTTTATGGTCTAAGTGGCAAAATCCGACCAACCACGTACCACATCATGACGTCACCCTCACGGTACGATATGGCATGGCTTGCCAGGTGCGTGGCACATCCTTCACCTTTCTCGACTTCATAATAGGTGCACACACAAGTCATTTATTTAATTGAGTCAATATTTAGTCAAAAATCATATGCGGAATTAAAACTTTAAAACATCTAGCATTTTGGGCCTTAAGATTAATTAATTTAATTGAAAATGGATGAACCCAATTAAAATTTAGCAATCACTACATACTAATTAATTATACTCCCTCGACATTATATTTATTTACAATTTATCTTAAGTACGACTTATTTATTTTTGACCAAGTTTATAAACAAAATATAACAACATCTATAGCATCAAATATATTTTAGTAAATCCACAATAAATAGGTCTTGATAGTTCATATGCTATCGTAGATATTAATATATTTTTCTGCAAATTTGATCATAACTAGAGAAATTTCACTTTTGATGACTAGAGATAAGCAATTTTGTCGGTGTTTTGTAAACTAGACTAGTAAATTTATACGATTGTCGCGCTGCTCTAGGAAAATGATGGTAGCATCCAAAAGACACGAGGATTTATACTAGTTTAGGTTGGAGCCCTATGTCCAGTCTCAGAGATGATCGAGTGTGTGTTCCTCGCTTAAATGCTCTGAAATTCTTACAATGGCGGGGTGCAAGAATGGTGGAAGAGAAAGAAGAGCTAGAGCTAGGAGATGGACTCCCTGAAGAGAAGCTCTAGGAGCCCTGCTATGATGGAGAATGAATAAACTGGTAGAGGATATGAATCATGTCCTTGAGATCGGTGCCCTAGCCGCCCTTATATAGAGTTCAGGGCTAGGGCATATACAAAGCAGTTGGTTCTCTTGGCTTGCAACCTACGTCTTCTTGAGGTACACGTCTAGACGTGGTTGTCATTATGGTCTTGTGTCCACATCGTGGTATGGTATGGCGTGGTGCTATAGTGCCTGCTGTGATAGCACTATAGGCATGGTGGTGGTTCGCCAGCCGTCCCGTGTGACGTGGTCTCCGCCATGGTCTTCTTCACTGTCTCCTGGTTTCCTAGGGCATCATACGAGAGTAGGTAGCCACCCCCAGGTCGTCGTTCGCATTGTTGCTTGAGGAGCTAAGAGCCACGATCCCAATCGTCGAGGTTGTGGTTCCCGCTAGTCTGGATGGCCTCTAAATCAAGGCTCTCGTCGTGGATCCCATCCCATAGTGGGTGGGATCGTACCCACATCTTATCGGTCCGTATTTGAACGGTGGGCTCCGTATTGGTCGTCACCATCGAGCGATGTTGTCTTTTTAGTGCAGCATGGCACAAGGGTGGTGTCTGACCGGTCCGAGATGACTATTGTCCCCTCGGTCCTTACGGGGTCAGTGCGGCGTGCTTATTCTAGTTAGAGCTGGCAGCTTGGCTGGGCTCGACCTCTCCCCGTTCCTTCTAGGGATCATGACGGGGGAGAGGTCATGCGCCCTTCGAGCGTTGTGTGGCTAAGGCAGAAGGAAGGGTTCGTAGCTGACCCTGGCCTTAGCGTCCGATCTGGTTTGCTTAGCTTAGCTGGGCCTTGGTTGTTCGGGCCTTTGCTAGCTAGTATGTTGCTGGCCCCATAGCCTGCTAACTAATCGATGCCTTGAGACACTGTTGGTATATTTGAAATGCACATAGATAAATCCGCAAGCGCACAGATACCGTTGTAGCTTTCACCTGGAAGTATTCCAAGTATCGTATCCATAGGAAAACGTATGAGACTAACTACAGTCTCACTTAACTAGGGGTAGCAACATGGCTTAAGATAATAGGAGTATGGAGAAGATCATAAGGTCTTCTAGTTCTAACTTCGGTAAGCTTTGTATTCTATTGTTCAACTAGGGATATTACTAAGGGAAGCACAAGCAGAGTATGTTTCCTATAGTAACTAAATCCTGATAGGTCTACAAATGGGAGGTGGACTACAGAGGATTCAGCAAAGCTATAAGAGTCACCCTCGTGAGCTACCACCGATCTAGAATGTAGGGTACATCGACAAGTAACCTGGTCTAAGCACCACGCTTACACCTACAATTACTACTTTAACCTAGAGCGTCCTATGAATTAAAGCACTCAAAGAGTTGTGAACCTGATGAGCAATATAAACACGATGCTTACTTGAATTAGAAGTTGATTACTAGAGAATCCTCATAAGCAAGCTCAAATAGAACTTGAATCCGCCAAGGTATAAGCCATAGAGTGAGCATCGACAGGCCGACACCTCCTCCAAACTCTTCTCTCACTCTCTATCTCCCTATTTTATTTATAAGACTAGATCCTATGGAGGACTAATCTTCTCTTGATTACTGGCTCTGATCCTGAAGATATGAATTAGGGTTTTAGGGATCTGCTGAGGGAGAGGGACAGGGGCTAGTATATATAGGCCGAAGCATCCATTGTGAGCCATTGGATCAAAATGACTTAAAGAATGGTGTAGATGCAATCTAGGAGGCGGTGGAGAACCGACATGAAAAGGTGGAGGCTGACAGGTGGGCCTAGGGCCCGGGTGACCTACAGGTGGGGCCGACTGGCCTAACATGGCAGCCCCTTGGCTCCTGCTTCGGTGTGGTGTCCTCTGGAGTCCTTTGGAATCTTCTGGTGCTCGTTTCACAGTGGATAAGTACGATTAATTCTAACATGTAGGTCTGCCTTGACGGTTTTCTAGATTAACCCTACAGAAAATACAGATTCATCAAAACTCATAGAATTTATTAGTTTAAACCCCTAGACCTTTATTGATAATCACAATTGTGCCCTTATACATGTTTTATTGACGATTTATAATAGTTATTAACTACCATCAACAAGCTCCCCTAAGCTTAACCTTTGCTAGTCTCTTAGCAAAGCTAAACTCAGCAAAAATAGATCAAGAGTTGCTACGATGCTTTCACTCCTCAAAAGTACATATGCGTTCAAACAAGAATTCTCCTCCAGATTAGAAAAAAACCGATCTGACTTCAAACTTACTCATATTATCTTCAACCATGGGGCTTCTTAGCCTTCACTTCGGTCTTGAGCAATTGAAAGACAGAATGATTAAGTCAAGCATTATGTCTCAAGTTCTTTGCTCAACTATTATTCTGGAGTTTTTATAAGTTTTCAAATAAAACTCAGAGATTCCAGTGTATGCCACTCTTAAGTCTCTCAATATATGTGGTATTTGTGGATCCTCACCAAGGCAATAAAGATGTTATGCCTTTTTATTTTCCTACCACTAAGGCTTATGTGAAGTTCATAGGTAGGGAGAAAGCTAGAGCATACTTACAATGCATATATTATAAAGTCAAACAATGGATTCAAAGAGAGTTGAGTCATACAATCAAATCAAGATGTGCATGTGTGTGGAATATATGGTGGATATATATGGTGGCTAATCCTAATTCTACTTTGCTCCTTGAAAACTTATCTCTCTTTTTTCAGGCGGGCATTTAAGTGCCCATTATTTTAAATATCTCAGACACTTGTCCATTTTTTTCTCAACTCTTTTTTTCTTTTCTTTCCTTTTTTTATGAATAACTTTTGCATAGCCCCATGCCTCTTTTCTGCAACAAAACTTTTGAGAGATAGCAACAAGAATTTGGAGCATTTATTTGGTGAATGGAAAACCTAATAAACTTATTTTTGTGTTCACCCCCAGTGTAGGGGTAGAACATTTTTGTGTAGATCTAGATGGAAGGTATATTTTTGCGCCTATCCCCAGTGTAGGAGTAGTGAATATGTGGGTGGTGTGTATGTGATCTTGATTTTAAGAGCATGACAAACCTCTCATAAGGGTCAACAAAGCTTGATAAAACTCAATGCAATAGCAAGCAACATATGTGTGGAAGTTTCCTAGCCTAAATGACATGTATCGCTCTGGTGGGAATTCAAGCTTTGTCATAAAGGAACTCATCATGTTGCATTTTTATATTTTCAAAAGCTAAATCTCTAGAACTTTAGTGTCACTTGGAACAAGATAAACAATAGCTTAGACCTTCTCATATCATATCTGTCAATTACCTAGACTTAGATCAAGCATATGCTACCCACGAGTTTCAAGTTTAGAGCAAATTCTTATATCAAAACAATTTTATACAAAACTCAGGAGAATTCAAGGCTGAAAACTAGGTACTTGAAAGGAATTACAACAAGGTAACTATTCATCATTTCCATTCAAGAGATTATTTTAAATCCTCTTTATTTAGTCAACTCTTAAAATATATTAAAGCAAACTAGACACACCTTTTATTTTGTTTTTAATTTTAATAGATCACACATTATTACTATAGCTATATATATTTATTATAAAGATAACTTTTTATTTTGTTTCATTCATCATTTTCTTAAATATTAAAAAGAAACTTAAAACTAAAAAGGGAAAGAATACTTACCTGGATATACGGAGGTGCTTCTCCCCCAAGCTAGCTCTTTTGGTGAGGGTTCGGTGTTGTAAGTCCTTTGAACCGAACTTCTCCTTGTGAAGTTCATTGATACCCTCGGTTTGTTTTGAAAACGAAGATTCTTATGATAATGCCTCTAATGGTGATGTCACCTTCTTTCACCAAACCTGTCTTGGTTTTGAGTTTTGATTTTGGTTTGACAAGTTTAAGACCTTCACTTATAGAAATTGGAGAATCAATTCTCCCACACTTTGCTTGAAGTGTGTCCTGTTATAAAACAAGGTAGAGATCAAGTGTATGGTCTCTGTTGGTGGGAAACACCAACAGAAACCAAAACTTTACTTATTCTTCTCTAACCTTAGTCACATTGAACAAGATGAAGTTGATGTTAAGTGTTGTGTTCAATTATAACATAGGTGGTAAGATCAGAAGGTTGAGCATGAATGTAGCATTTAAGTTCATTTGGCAAAAAAGATTGAGTTGCTTAACCCATGGAAGGATTGTCTATCTGTGCATAATGTATCAATCTTTATATGATTATGACTATCAGCTTACAGAGATAGGATGTGCATTTTTTTAGTTTATTTGGTTAAGTCTATGGTCATAAGAGAGTGGTGCTAGGAATAAGTTTGAAGAATAAACATGTTGAGTTAATCAAACTGGATCAAGTAGAACTGTAACTCAAACATGTTTGTTTCTTATTTGTGTGCCTACCAGAATCAAGGAAAAACTTCTTAAATGATGACCATTTACCTTCAGAGGTTACCTTTGTCATTGAAGCGTGATGTCACGATATGACGAAGGGTAGATGACTCATGATGGTCCTTCCCTTTTGCTTGAAGTTTTCCTTTTTTTGGCTAGCCTCGCATCTTGAGCTGTTCATGAGCTTCTTGTCTCCTAGATTGCACCCTTTCTTTGTCATCCTTTTGTCATGCCATCTTTCTGCTCTTTGATTTTTTAACACCTTGTTAGACCTTTTTTTCTCACTTATTGTTTTATGCCTGCAAAAGGATTAGTGGACAACACATATCCAAAGAAATATACAATTTTGAAACACGGGTTGTTTGTTCAAGATTTTGTAATTTTCCTCTATACTAATGAAAAGATGGTGTTAGACTTATTTTAGCATAGTTTTTGTTTACCTTGTTCTGTACAGGCATGGCTCAAGACAAAGGTAACTTGCAGCTAAAGACAAAGTGAATGACCATGAATGAGTTGTCTTCTTTACACAACATTATTGGAGTTCATCATGTGCCTTACTTCATCTCCGATTTAAATTCATCTCATGACTTACCCATATTGATTTGAGAGTTTCTTGTAGGGGTTAGTCTAACAAAATGACCAGTATCTACTATAGCATATTCTTGGTTCAAAAATCAACCTAGACACCACGTCTAATTTGATTTAGAAAGATATTTTAACCTAAACACCATGCTTAATTTAAAAGCCTTTGAAAGTGAAATCAGCACACCTTTTGGTTCAAGAATCAAACTAGACACCTCGTCTAATTTAACTCAGGAAAATAGTTTAAACTAAGCACCATGCCTAATTCAAAAAGGTGCATGAAAATACTCCAAACCTTAAGCATATTATAGCAAACAAATGTAGAATGAAATCATTATAGAGATTTATTTAATTAGAGATGAAAGAACATGATTGTTATTTAGCAAATTGAGCATGGCTTAAAGGTAAAGACAACCAAAATAATTTAGCAATATGGCATAGGATTTTTCAGAGAAATTCATCCCCCACACTTGAATTTTGCAAGGTAAAATCAAGTTTGGATGGATGTGATTCAATGTTGCATGGTGATTGGTTGGACATACCTAGCATCGTCATCCTTCGTTCTTTTTGCTTCAAACCTAGAATGGTTAGTGACAAAAATATCTGAAGGAATATTTTTACAATTATATTCTATGCTCATTTCACAAGGGTATCATAGCAAAAGGTGAAAACTCATATTATCTCCCGAAAGTGCTTATTTTAGGACAGAAGCTCGTCCTTGGGAAACTTTTGATTTGTGTTTCAAATTGGTGAAATGGTTTCTCCTCTAACACCAACCTTCGTGTACCTATCTCAAGATTCATGCCAACGCATTTTGCAATATTTATGATAAACATATGTATCTACAACCATCCTTTTAACAATTTTATGAACAGGGAGTACGAGGGGTTTGAAGATCTCATGTGTGATAATGTTGGAGAGACCAATTGATTCAGGAGATTTCTCATGTGAGCATGGATTTGATGAGGTGTTCATGAAATAACTCCCATGCTCATCAATGTCATCTTCCTTTTCAAGCTCCAAGGATGTTTCTTCCTGAATGTGCAATATTTCACTTGGATTGGTAGCTCTCGGGTTGATCTCATCTAAGGCTTCCTCCAAACTTGGACGAGTCATGTTTATTAAAGATATTGATTCAGGCTCACTGTTGAATCTAGGCCAAGTTTGGATTCTACCCATAAGGCTTCGTTCTTGTCCATCCATTCTTTAGCAATGGCATATGAATTCTTAATACATTGCAACCAATTCTTAATACATTTCAGTCATTGTTGTTGCTCTTGTTGGTCATCCTTGTGGTCTTCATGATTCCTATTCTTCGGTTGTCTTAATGGATTTCTAGGGTCATCATGAGACTTAGAAGAGAGAGCATAAGAGGGATCATTGGGGTCAAGGATGGGTTGAGAGATGGGTTCAGATAAGACATCTAATGTGGATATAGAAGGGGAGAAGATAGGATTGGCTTCTAAATGGCTTGACTCTCCTTCTATGGCATCACTAGACATGCCATCCTTGAATTCTTCCCAATGTCCCACATGGGAATAAGGACGCTTTCTAAGAGATCCCTTTTTAAGAGGATTTGAATTATATTCGCTTGAAGGTCTCTTATGAGAATTTAATGCTCTCCCAAAATCAGCACCAAACAGATCATCCTTAATCTCAACAAGGCTTTCCAATGGTGGAATTTCTTCTTCTTTTGGGGGATTTTGGTGTATTGGTGGTTCGGGATTGATAGCTAAATCTTGGGATCGGAGTGGTTGTGATTTGGCTATCAAAACTACCTCTTTTTGTTTCGGAGAGGATTCCTTCTCTTCTTCGAGGAGTTCATAATGAATGCTAGTGCAGGGAGTCTTTCCACTAATTCTATCAAGCATAGCCCTTGCTTCACTAGCAGACAAATGAAGGAAAGCTCCTCTAGAGGCTGCATTAATGGATTCCCTAGAATCCTTGCTAAGACCCATGTAAAAATATTGAAGAAGTATAGGGTTTTGAATGGCAAGGTTGAAAGGTCCTAATGGCTAGAGGGGGGTGAATAGCCTATTAAAAATTTCTACAACAACACTTAGCAAACCGGTTAGACAATTATGAGGCGAAGCAAGTGTTATGCTAGCCTACTAAAATTGCAAACCACCTACCACAATTCTAGTTTATATAGTTTTTATCCACATAATAGCTATGTCACTACACTAAGTTAGTGCGCTCTCAAATGCTAACTAAAGAGCTTGACAACTAGTTTGTGGTAATGTAAAGAGAGTGAGCAAAATGGTTATACCACCATGTTGAGGAAAGAGCCAATCAATCACAAGAATGAATACCAATGATGATCAGTCACCTCAGAATCAAATGATGACACAATGATTTTTTATTGAGGTTCACTTGCTTGCCGACAAGCTAGTTCTCATTGTGGCGATTCACTCACTTGGAGGTTCACGCGCTAATTGGCATCACACGCCAAACCCTTAATAGGGTGCCACACAACCAACACAAGATGAGGATCACACAAGCCACGAGCAATCCACTAGAGTACCTTTTAGCTCTCCACTGGAGAAAGGTCAAGAACCCCTCACAATCACCATGATCGGAGCCGAAGACAATCACCAACCTCCGCTCAATGATCCTCACTACTCCAAGCCATCTAGGTGGCAGCAACCACCAAGAGTAACAAGCAAAACTCGCAGCGAAACATGAACACCAAGTGCCTCTAGATGCAAACACTCAAGTAATGCACTTGGATTCTCTCCCAATCTCACAAAGACGATGAATCAATGAGGGAGATGAGTGGAAGGGCTTTGGCTAAGCTCACAAGGTTGCTATGTCAATGTAAAATGGCCAAGGGTATAAGCTTCAACCATCCATAGGGCTTAAATAGAAGCCTCCTCGAAATATAGCCATTGTACCCCTTCACTGGGCACTGCTCGGGGTGACCGGACGCTCCGATCATATTGGCCGGATGCTAGACCCTAGCGTCCGGTCGCCCGATGCCTGCCACGTGTCATCATCTTCAAACATTGATCGCTTGATCTCAATGATCATCAGTACATTTAAGTAGTGATCGGACGTGTTGCTCAAAGTGACCAGACGCACCAACACTAGTGTTTGGTTGTTTCCAGTAAGGTACCTGTCGACAGAATATCATCGACAGTCCTCTGAGGGGTATCCCATGAAGGTAGATTGATTGGTAGAGAGGCGTGTGATCAAGAACAAGAAGGCAACAGAGACACAAGAGTTAGATAGGTTTAGGCCATCAGTATGACATAATACCCTACTCATGTGGTCTGTTGGTTTGTATTGGCTATCGTATGATATTACGTGAGTTTGGAGGGGGTCTCTGGCCACCTTATATAGTCCGAGGGGTAGGGTTACAAGTCGGTTACATTCGAGAGATAACTAGAAAGTATTAACTAATTATAGGAATCATGAGATCATATGTATTCTAACAGATCTCGTAGTATTTTCAGGATATCTTCTCGGTGTCTAGCGGGAGGCGCCGAGCAGAGTCGTGCCCCGTAAGGCTTCGTCTTATGGGCTGGACCACCCCTGGGGGCATAGCCCATGTGGTCTGCTGTGGGTATCCGGGGTTGTACCCCTCATAGCTAGTCCTCGAGCACCTTGTACCCGTTGTGTAATGCCGTCTTGAGCTTGTCTGAGTAGGTGCGAACAAAGCCGAGCAGTCAAACTCATGGTCCAACCACCGTGATGAGTTGCTGAGCAGTTGTGAGCAGTTGTCGAGCAGCATGAACCATCTCCGAGCAGCGTGAACCATCGCCAAGCAGCATGAACTATCACTGAGTGGCGTGAACCATAGCTGAGCAGTATAACCCAAGTATGGCTTGCCATAAGGGTGTAAGGAGCTCAAGTTCAGAATAAAAAATTTCTTCGTAGTGGACCAAGTGTGCCCACTTAGAGTCCGGCCACGAGAAAAGGAGATAGTCTTCTTTAGCTTCAAGAGGCATAGAGTCTTCCAAAATAAAGCAAACACATTCACCGCGAGGTGAAGTGTGCCCACTTAGTCCCCGAGCCTGACAGTAGATGACATAGTCATGTGGTGCCAGGGTCCAAAGTAGAAGAATAGTAGAAGACTAGCCAAGCAGGCAGCCAGTGCCTAGGAGTAACCCTGAAATGTGAACAAGCACATTCATTGTAAGGTGAAGTGTGCCCACTTAGTCCTCAAGCCTGACAGTAGGTGATGTGGTCACGTGGTGCCAGGGTCAGAAACAATAGTCAACTGAAGAAAAATCTCAAATGCGGCGAGAAACCAAGATGTAATGCTGACGCAGTCCCCGTGCCACAAGAGGGAATCTTGGAGAAAACAAAATTGCGGAGAAAATACTAGAGTAATGGTTGTACATTAGTAATTATTGAGCCATAACGGTTGGCGGAGAAGTCAGTGAATATTCGGCGAGCCATAACAAATTACGGTGATAAATCGGTGATACGGGCCACGGTTTGTGTGAAGGCCCAAATAACGGCCTACCTTGCTGTTGTAGAGAATTTAGAGAAGTGCAAATTGCGGGAATGATTTCCCAAAAACCCTCGAATGCGAAAAGGTGGGGGAGTGCTTTATAACTGCACCACCGCACCCCACGCTCCCACCTTTGCCACTTTGCTATTTCATCTTCCTCCTCAGCTCTCGCATTTCCAGATTCACATCTACACTTGCTTCCGCCACCAAACCTTAAACAGATCTGAGAAATGGTGCTGAAGAAGGGAGCTGCAAAACCGAAGAAGACGAGCCCCCAGAAGGTAAGCGCTGAAATCCGACATGACGAAGAGTGGGTGCCATCGCAAATGGGAGAGGTGAAGCTCAACAGATTGGTGGAGGTAGGCGTTCTGCCTGATCGCGTCACCATCGTATGGCGGCCAGCCCTCGGTGAGCCCTTCCCCATGCCTCATACCAACGAAGCTGTAGTGTTTGAAGATTATTTCTGGCGCCGGTTGGGATTTCCTATTCACCCATTCTTGAGGGATTTGTTGGAATTCTGAAGAGTCAGTCTGTGCAACCTCCACCTAAACACAATATTGCACATATCTATCTTCATCAATTTCTATGAGGCGTTTCTCGGAATCCTTCCTCACTTCAACCTCTTCCGCCACCTGTTTTGGCTGAAGAAGAGAGGCAGCGGTGGTTCCAAGGTGGTCGGCAGAGTGTATCTTCAGCTAAGCGATGGAATAGCGGACGAGTACCGTACTATGCCGCTAAACACATCGCTGAAGGGGTGGAACACTAGGTGGTTCTATATGAAGTAGATCCACCCTGTCGTCCGCTGCAACGTCGACCACATCCTAGAGAGCCAGAAGAGCTGGTTAGAGATGCCAAGCAGCACTAATATGGAGCAAGTGAGGGAGCTCCTTGGCTTAATAAAGGGCGTGAAGACCAATAGTGGACTGGTGGCAGTGAGCTTCATAGTGCGCCGCGTCCAGCCCTACAAGGAGAGGACCTACCCTGCCTTTGAGTTCAAGGGGGAGACTGACGGTACCCAAGAGAGGTTGGAGATGCTATCAAGGGACATTGTATAAGAGTGGGCTACAAAGCTATTCGCCCTATTTGCCTCATTCAGCATGTCAGGGTATATAGGGCCCTTTAACTGCAAGAATCTGCCTCCTTAGGTAATATCTCAGTTGTGTGTTCCTGATGCTTTTTATCTTTCGTCATTAATGAACAATGGACTGATTTACTCATACAAAGATCCATTCGCAGGAAAGAGCGGTGTACTTCTCGAGCGTGCTGAGGAGCGATTGGCCAAAGGGAGTAGATGCCTGGCCACCACAGCCTAAGGAGGGAGCTATCAACATCTCTTCAGAGAGTCCATCCTCGGTGTTGGAGAAAGTCTGGGGGAAGAGGGCAGTGGTAGAGGAGCCAGCTCAGAAAAAGAGAAAGACTGTGGGTGTCGCTCCCCTCAAGCCAGGTGGCATCTCGCTTGGTAGAGACTAGACCACTTGGACATGGAGTACCACGATGTTCGAGTGGTTGGATGATGATGAAGTTCTAGTTGCTCCTCCACCGAGCACAAAGGTGCCTCCATGCAGCATGCATGTGGAGGAACAATCGAGGGGAGGGGAGGAGATCCCCCAACAATAGGCGATGGGAGCTCCCAAGCAGCAAGCAAAAGGAAGTCCCCATGTAGCAGGCGACAGGAGTCCCCATGTAGCAGGCGACGGGAGTCCCCGAGCAACAAGCGAGGGGAGTCCTGAAGTGGCAGGCTGAGGAAATCCCAGAGCAACAAGCGGAGGAAAGGCCAACGGTAGAGACCGTAGGACCTCCCACCCCAAGACGCAGGTGTCAACCCCAAGGCTACGACCGAGGGCTCAGGTAGGCAGCATCGGTTCAAAAAAATCTACCAAAATACCACTACATAAGTACCCTTATCTTGGAGTTATTTGGTTGTCATTTCCTTATCCTTTTTCGACGATTGATGAGCTGATCTGATGCAGAGCGAGGCATACGAAGGATCCGGCCCCACCCATCCAGACTGATGAGCAGTCAAAGGCTGGCCCTAGGGTAGAGGAGATGCTGATGGACCCCATCCTAGAGTCCTTAGGTGCTTGGCAGCCTATGGAGGAGTCAACCACCGCTGCTAGCGAACTTGGCAACGGCGAACAGTTGGAGCCAATAGCAGACGGTTTGGCAATGATGCTCGGGGGCAGCAGCGGAAGCCGCCGGGTCTTCAGCAGTGAATGTTGGAGATGGCTGGTGCCACGCCAGAGTCTAGGGCAGTGAAGCCAGTGGCGCTTGAGGAGCAGCCAGCGCCTCCTGAGGCCACGTAGGGTGTGGTCGGGATCGACAGTCCGGCCACAGAGCCCTCCAGTGGTGCCTCCAGCCACTACGGAGGAGAACGAGGTGGAAGAGATCAAACACAAGGAATCTTGACCCCAGGCTATCCATATCCTCCATAGATGCAGCGGACAAGGTGGTGGTCATTGAGGAGGAGGACACCACTAGGGAGCTGAAGAGACTGGAGTCTGCCCTCACCGGAGTATGAGACAAATCAAAGGTCTGTACTGCATCTGTAATGCTCATCTTTGATGTTGGAGATGTTTCTTCTTCATGATCTTGGCGTTTATGTAGGAGATAACTTGGACTATCGAGCTAGCAGCACCAGCTAATAAAGTGGATGGAGCCCTTTCTGAGGAGAATGAAAAACTCAAAGAGGCCATGAACCTTATGGAGATAAACATCCAGAGGTCCCAGTGTGAGTGAGACCTTGTAGAGTCCAACACGTGGGACCTAGAATACTAGAAGGGTGTCCTGTTCGATCAGCTAGCGACTGTGTCTGAGCAGCTACATGGCAAGTCTAAGTAATTGTCAAGTGCTTCCAAGCAGCTAGAGCAAAAGTCTGAGCGGCTCAGGAACATATCCGAGCAGAAAGCAGTTATGGCGTATCAGCAAATGTGCTTTGTATAGTTGAATAGCTATATTTTTGGTGATGACTATTGTGCTTATAGAATAAGACACGGTGCTCAACCAGCTATGCCAGGCCCTCGAGCAACTTCGAGTGGAGAAGGCGAAGGACATAGGGTGAGCAAACAAACTGGCCGAGGAGCTGAACGGTGAGTACTTCCTAGTTAGAGTTACTACTAAGTAGTTTCCTTGCCTGATGGAACCTTGTAATGCTTGCAGACTACCATCAGAGGGTCAAGGCATAGTTTGATGTGCTGGTGCAGGAGGTCAGGACCCAAAGGGAGAAGTTCGATGCCATAGTCACCGGAGTCAAATCGTTGCTCGATGTGACCTAGAGGTGGCTCCTTAGCTCGATGGCAGGCCTCCACATTCAAACACCGTCATCAAGAGGTCCAAGGTGGTGTGGGAGAATTTCAAGGGCTTCAACCATGACGCCATTGTTACCACCATTACTCATGCCCTTGCAGTGGTTTGGTCCCACTATCTAGCCATGGACCTTCAGGTGATAGGGGCTAGATTCACTTAAGGGATGGGCGAGGCAAAGCACCAGCAGCTAGAGGATGAGGTGGAGGACATGGAAGAAGCTAGCCGACGACATCGACCTGTTCGGCGAGATGGACAGCGATGGCGAAGCTCAGTGATCTGCTTGGAGAATATTATCTGTAACACCTAGAGAGGGTAGTTAGAGCACGTGAGAGCACAGAAAATTTATGTATGTGTATAAATGTTATAAAGTGCATGTTTATGCAGTTTGCTGGTATTTGTGGTCAAGAATCATTGTAGTAATAACCCTAACACAATTATACATAGTATAAGTAGTGTCCGAGCATTTAGTTCGTTACTGAACTCTTTGGCCTTAGCTAGCCCATAGTCCATAATATCGAGCATGGAGCCTGTGTACTTGTAGGAGGAACAGGCATCGCCAAGGAACCACAACCGACCACCCATAACGCAGAGCGCAGAGCCCGTAGCATGTGTAGGGAGAGATCAGAGACTAGATCTTCTCCATAGAGCACAGAGCAGAACGTGTACTGCTCGGCAGTTGGTGAAATAACTTGGAGATAAATGTAGTATGAGTAGTGTCTGAGCAGTTAGTTCTTTACTAAGCTCTCAGCCTTGGCTAGCCCATTGTCCATAACATCGAGCGTGGAGCCCATGCACGTGTAGGAGGAATAGGCCACCAAGGAACCACAGCCGACCACCCATACACACAGAGCGTGGAGCCATAGCATATGTAGGGAGAGATCGAAGACTGGGTCTTCTCCATAGAGAACATAACATAATGTATGCTGCTCGTTGATCGATGAAATATCTTGGAGATTTGGAGAAAAGAGTTCGGCGATTTGGAGAAACCTGTTCGGTGAAATATGTTGGAGATTTGGAGAAACATGGTTGGCAATTTGGAGAAACCTGTTCGGTGAAAAACATTGGAGATTTGGAGAAATGTGGTCGGCAATTTGGAGAAACTCGTTCGGCAAAATACGTTGGAGATTTGGAGAAACGTGGTCGGTGATTTGGAGAAACCTGTTCGAAATACGTTGGAGATTTGGAGAAACGTGGTCGGCATAGTTATGGCGATTTCATATTGGAGTTCATTATGGAGTAGCTTAGAGCTCAGCGACCATAGGTGGAGATTAAACCATAATGGAGAAATAATAGAGACAAATTATGGCGACAAAAACTATATTCATCATGGAGCAGAGAATACATATCTGGAGCGTTTCAAGGATAGAAACGTATATGGTGCTCGATGTGCCTGCCATGAGTTTGGGACATCGATTTAGTCTAAGTCACATAGGCGATAAGACTCTGATCGAGTAACCTCTTTGACGACGTAAGGCCCTTCCCAGGGAGAGGAGAGCTTGTGCATCCCTTTGGTTTTTTGTTTTCTACGAAGAAGAAGGTCGTCGACAGCAAATGAACGGCCTTTGATGTTATGGTTGTAGTACCTTTGCAAGCCTTTAGATATTTGGCTATGCGGACGTAGGTGATTAGGTGTTCTTCCTTGGCCCTATCGATGTCCTCTATCCGAACAGCTACGACTTGCTCTTCATCATAATTTTCCACCCTAGGTGCTCAGAAGGCAATATCCACTAGTAGTATGGCTTTGAGCCATAGACCAAAAAATATGGAGACACATCGATGTTGTGACTAGCTTAAGTACACAGTCTCCAGACCACAGCTGGTAACTCTTTGAGCCATCTGTCGGATGCTTTTCTTCTTTCTGATATAGCCTCTTTTTGAGGGCATCAAGGATCATGCCGTTCGTTCGACCTGGCCATTGGCTCTAGGATGGACAACGAAGATATTTGAGAGATGCATGGTCTTCGTAGAAGTCCCAAAAGTGATGGCCAGTAAACGTAGTTCCAAGGTCGGTGATAATACTATTTAGGAGACCGAATCTATGGATGATATCTTCGAAGAGCTCAACTGCTTTCTTTGTAGTACCAAGATGACGTTTATACTTGATCCACTTGGAGAACTTGTCAATGGCGACATATACATATGGAAACCACCTAGCACTGGCTTGAAAGGCCCAATCATATCTAGTCCCAGCATGCGAAGGGCTAGGAAGCTAGGATGGTCTACAGCTCTTGTGCCGACACGTGTATTTGCTTGGTGAAAAATTGGCATCCTTCACAACGTTGGACGAGGTCTTCTGCATTAGAGATGGACGTGGGCTAGTAAAAACAGCTTGAAAAGCTTTGCCGACTAGGTTTCTCAAGGCCATGTGATTGCACAGGAACCAGAGTGAATTTCGAGAAGTAGCTTCACTTCCTCTTCTTGGGTGATGTATTTCTACAGTATCCCTTTTTTGGCACTTTTCCTCATCAAGTTGCTATCCACCAGCACGTAATGCTTACTTTAATGAATTAGGCATTCAGTTTTAGTCTTGTCGGCGGATACTTCGACGCTGGTGAGGTACTTGATGAACTATTCCCTCTAATCGGTGGCCGGTGAAGGTACCATAAGTACCAGCTGCTCGACAGGGGGAACTTCTTGAATTTCCTTATCTTCTTTAATGGATGGCACCAGAAGATCTTGAATGAAGACCCTCGGTGGAATCACAGTGCGAGAGGAGCCTAACTTGGATAGGTGATCGGCGAGCTGATTTTGATCGTGTACCATGTGGTGGTACTCGATACCATAGAACTTCCCTTCAAGCTTCCTAATTTCAGTGCAATATGCATCTATCTTCTCACTTGAGCAGGCCTAGTCTTTGTTGATATGGTTGATGAACAGCATGGAGTCTCGTATACCATGATGCATTTAACGCCGAGCTCAATGGCAATACGAAGTCTGTGGAGACATGCTTCATATTCAGCGGTGTTGTTGAGGCCAGAAAATGTATCCATAGAACATATAGAGCTTATCCTTGGTCGGCATGATAAATAGAATGCCCACACTAGCACCATTGATGTTGAGAGCACCGTCAAAGTACATCACCCAGTGCTGGGGCAAGTAGCAGCGATGGGCTCTTGAATCTCGGTCCACTCAGCGACGAAATGGCAAGCGCCTGAGACTTGATGGTAGGCCTGCTTTTGAATTTGATGGAGTAAGTGCCATGCTGACAACCCACTGATGATGTGGCCATTGGCCTCTTTGTTGTAGAGAATGTCCCCTAGAGGGAACTCAGTGACCACGACGATCTTGTAATACTGAAGTAGTGGTAGAGCTTGCGTGATGTAATTAGGATGGCGTATAGCAGCTTTTGGACCTAAGGATAACAAGTCTTGGGCTCGTTAAGAACCTCACTGATGAAATATACCGGATGTTACACCTTATAGGCGTGCCGGCCTCCTCGCGTTCGACCATAATGGTTGTGCTGACGACGCGAGAAGTAGCGGTGATGTAGATCAGGTGAGTTTCGTCTAGCCATGGTGCCGTCATGATCAGAGGCTTTGTTAGGAACAACTTAAGCTACTCAAAAGTTATTCCTGCCTCCTCCGACCAGGAAAAGCGCTCGAAGGCCTTAAGGAGTTTGAAGAATGGTAGCCCTTTTTCGTCGAGGCGTGATATGAAGTGGCTTAAAGCAATCACGCAGTCTCAAGCTTCTATATATCCTTGAAGCATGTTGCTATTTCATGTTGGTGATGGTGGAGACCTTGTCGGGTTGGGTTGATGCCACGTGCGTTGACGATGTAGCCCAAGAGTATACCGAATAGAACTCCAAAGATGCACTTTGAAGGGTTAGCTTCCATTAGTACCTTTTAAGGTCGACGAACGTTTCTTTGAGGTCGGCGATAAGATCATCGGTGGTCTTGGACTTGATGACCACATTGTTGATGTAAGCTTCGACATTGTAGCCGATCTGTTGATGAGGCATATCTGGATAGCCCTTTGATAAGTCACCCAATGTTCTTGAGTCCAAAGGACATGGTGGTGTAGCAGTACACACCGACGGGCGTGATGAATGATGTCTTGATCTGGTCTTCTTCCTTGAGGGAGATCTGGTGATAGCTGGAGTAACAATCGAGGAAGGAGAGCAGTTCACAGTGGCGATGGAGTCTACAACCTCATCTATCCGAGGCAGACCAAAGGGGTCTTTAGGGCAGTGTTTGTTAAGATCAGTGTAATCAACACACATTTTGCATTATTTATTCTTTTTTGAACAAGAACAAGGTTTGCTAACCACTCAGGATGATGCACTTCTTTTATGAATCTGGTAGCTAGGAGCCGTTTTATTTCTACCCTAATAGCCTCCTTCTCTAGCGTGAATCGGTGGAGTTTTGCTTGATCGGTTGGCGGTCGGTGAGACATTCAAGGAGTGTTTGATCTTCTCCCATGGTAACCCTAGCATGTCTATGGGTTTCTAAGCAAACACATCGGCGTTGGCACGTAGGAAGAAGATGAGCATGCTTTCCTATTTAGGGTCAAGGTGAGCCCCAATCTTCACGGTCTTGGAGGGGTCGTCAAGGTCGAGGCTGACCTCCTTGGTTTCTTTGGACTTGGAGGAGGCATGAGGAGGCTCTAGCGATGGGATCTCCAGGTCCTCGGCGGGCAGCGTCTTGGCATCGGTGACCACACTGGCCATCTGGATAGAGAGGTCGGTGGCTTTGGCGAGGGCGAGACTCTATCTCGTAGGTGTAGGAGATGGAGAGGTTGGCCCGTAGGGTCAGGACTTTTGCAGGCGAAGGCATCTTCAACACCACATAAGCATAGTGTGGTACAACCATGAACTTGGCTAGAGCTGGCCGACCAAGTATGGCATGATAGGCACTGTTGAAGTCAGCGACGTAGAAGTTGATTTGCTCGACGCGGTAGTTGTTGATCGTGCCAAACTGTACTGGTAGGGTGATCTCTCCAAGCGGTTTGGATGCCCTGCTAGGTACCCACCCCAAAAGGAGGAGTTTGAGGGTGTGAGATATGTTATCCCAAGGCCCAACTCCTTTAGGGCTCCGATGAAGATGAGATTCAGAGCATGCCCACCGTCGACGAGCACTTTTCAAAAAGCACTTTTTGGATAGTTGTGTCGAGGATGAGGGGGAAACACCCTATGTAGGGGATGTCCACCCACTGGTTAGCCCTGTTGAAGGTGATGGGGACCTTAGACCATGGGCGATAGCTGGGGATGGTGGTGGCATCATCTGTAGTGACAGCGAGCACCTGCCAGGCGGTGAGCTTCCGTTCTCTTATGCTCTTGGTAGAGGCGAGGCCCCCGAAGATAGTGGCGACCACCTTGTCATGGTCCTTGAAGGCATTGTTATTGCCCCCAGGTGGTCGGCGGCCTCGGCTCCATCGTTGGTGTTGTCGTCCAACTTTTGTCCTAGAACTCCTTAGCCAAGTCAAGGCAGTCCTTCATCTTATGTCTGGCATTCTTGTGGAGAGGGCATGGGTCGTTGAGGATCTTCTTGTATTGCTCATCGTAGTTGCACTTGGGGCAAGGTTCATTAATGGTGGCGACGAAGTGGTCTGGCCGGCGGCGACGATTTTGACCAGACTTGGGTCCTTCTGGCCGATCACGGCCGCTGTCACGATGGTAACTACGATCATCGTAGCAACATGTTGGGCAATGAGTGCCCACATCCTCATTGAAGCACACCTTGGCTTCCTCGGCATCGGCGTACTGGTTGGCGGTCGTGATCATCTCGCCAATCGTTATGGGTGGCTTGCGGTTGAACTTAGAGCGAAGCTCGTGGTGATGGAGTCCTCTGATGAAGGCGGTGATGACCTCCGCTTCTATGATGTTGGAATAGAATTCCTCATCTCAGAAAAGCATCTGATGTAGCTACAGAGGAGCTCGGATGGCTTCTGGTTGATGCAGTTGAGATCATGCTTGGTGCTCGGCCGAGTACACATAGCCATATAATTGTCGGTGAAGACTTTTTTCAGCTCTTCCTAGGATCCGATGGAGTCCAGGGCAAGGCTTGTGAACTAGTTCATGGCGGTTGGTGTGAGCATGATAGGAAGATAGTTTGCCATGACACTAGTGTCTCCTCTAGAGGCACGGACAGCAGTGACATAAGCCTGTAGCCACTGTGTTGGGTTCATCCTTCCTTCGTAGGGCTCGACCCCAGTGATTTTAAAACCACGGGGCCACTTAAGTGTTCAGAGCACCCTCGTGAATGTTGGGGGCCCTTTGAGGTTGGCGGCGCCATCATCTGTAGTGTTGCCAGCATTGAGCGGCTTGAGAGCTAAGTCCGGGTTACCATACTCTTGCTCGTACTCTACGACGGCGTACTTCTTCATGGTGACCAAAGCAGCGTTCGTCGATACGTCGTCATGCATCTCGGAGATTATTGAGGTGCACTTGGACATCTGGTCGACCTCCCAATTGTGTTGGTAGTGATGTTTGATGCGGTTGCCCCTAGCTCCACCCTAGAGGGGCTACCTATCATCGTGGTGCTGGTCGGTGAAGCGACTTGGGCGGCGATGATCTTTGCATGGCTAATCGGTGAAGCGAGATTGTGGAGTATGAAAGTCTCTAATCCTGGCGGATCTCATTGACCTAACAGTATCGCTATAAGCATGGCGGTGACCTCTAGTGTCTATGGGAGCCAAGAGCTCATTGGCGGCCATTGCCAGATTGGCGCTTGGAGTCTTGTAGACGTTGTGGCCGTCAACAAACAAACTCATCATCGAGGTTGCGCTAGAGTGGCCTTCCTTATGAGTCAAGCTACTGCTCAGCCCTTGCAAGGGTAGCCTCATTTGCTTGGCATTATGCATGGTTGACATTAGTTATCACAAGTGGCGCATTCCTCCTTGGTTTTGCCATTCTGAGGGGGGCTATCGACGCTGACGTTGAAGATTACACCATGGAAAGGAGGAGAGGAAGTAGCTCGGTGGTGGTTTCAGTGATGGTCTCCATAGAGCCTTAGGACTCGGAGTTTGGATTCTCCTCTAGGATGGTTTGGAGGGATGCTCTGGGGTGTGGCCGACGTGCAGCATGTTGACGGCTGACAAAAGCTGGTCGGTGATCCGGTCGTGGGAGGATGGATATTTCCAGCCTAGTCGGTGAATCTACCCCTTAGGGCATCTTGGTAAGCAGTGGTGATGATGGTGAACCCAAAGGGTAGGGCCATAACCCTTTGTGTCTCTCGAGTAGCCTTCGATAGATCTGGATCAGGGGTGGTCGGTGCTGAACAAGAATGTCTAGAGCTGATTCAGCGATGGAGAGGCAACCGGTGAGCTTTAGACCAACCTGATCGATGGATGTGATTAGATCATCATTGTTGATCTGCCTCCTCTAGTAGTGAGGAAGTAGGCGATGAGTTGTTGATGAAGGCAACCTTAGAGGCGGTTTCAAGAGATCTATAGTCGTAGGTGTTAGGGTGACCGGCACAGAATTGATCTGCACTGGCTTGATGAGCTCTCTGACTCCATTAGCGTTGATGACCCATGAGATGGATTCAACCATGAAGATTTAGTCGGGTTGCGGGAGGGACGAAGAGCCTACGAAAAAAGCCATCTTGTTCGATAAGGAAACAACATGCACACCCCTACTTGGCATGCCAACTATCGACAAAAGATGCTTGGCAGTCCTCCGAGGGGTATCCCACGAAGGTAGATTGATCGATGGGGTTGCGCGTAATCAGGAACTAGATGGTGACACAAGGCATAGAGACAACGATTTAGACAGGTTCGGGCCATCTGATCGACATAATACCCTACGTCCTGTGTCTTTGGTGTATTGTATTAAATATGAGATGTATGGAGATGTATGTATCTGGTGACTAGGGGACCCCTGCCTCTCCTTATATACTCTGGAGGGGTAGGGTTACAAGGAAAGTATCCTATTTGGTACTATACAATATCTTGTGGTGCACATCGGCCAGTGCCGTGCATGCCTTGATCTTGCGGGCTAGGCCACCTCTGATGGTGTGGTCCATGTCTTGTCTTGTGGATACCGGGGGCCATGCCCCCATAGTACGAAAAGCAAAAAATCATGACCGGACCCATCCGGTCATGCCCAACCAGACTCACCTAGCGCCCGGTCACTCAATGTCATCATACGTCATACTGACCGAACTTAGGCCCTGAGCATTCGATCATTTTTTGCACTAGCGTCTAGTCATGAGACCAAAACCACGCGCTCACTGCTGCCACTGACCGGGCGTGCCGGTCCTTCTGAGACCAGCATTCGGTCACTTACAGTGACCATGTTCACCTGGGTTTATCCACCGGACACATCCATTACACCCTGTAAAACCATGTCTTTTCTGTATAGGACGCTGGTGGCACTGTTGGACTGTCCGCACTCTACGGGTGGACACTCCACCGGTGAAGTTTCTCACCCTTGCTTAAATGTGCCAACCACCAAGTGTATCACCTTGTGCACATGTGTGTTAGTATATTTTCACAAACATTTTCAAGGGTGTTAGCACTCCACTAGATCCTAAATGCATATGCAATGAGTTAAAGCATCTAGTGGCACTTTGATAACCACATTTGATATGAGTTTCACCCCTCTTAATAGTATGACTATCGATTCTAATTGTGATCACACTCACTAAATGTCTCGATCACCAAAAAAATGGCTCCTACTATTTATACCTTTGCCTCATGCCTTTTGTTTTTCTCTTTCTTCTTTTCAAGTCCAAGCACTTGATCATCACCATGGCATCATCATCATCAAGTCATGATCTTCATTTGCTTCACCACTTGAAATGTGCTACCTATCTTATGATCACTTGATAAACTAGGTTAGCACTTAGGGTTTCATCAATTCACCAAAACCAAACTAGAGCTTTTAATCTCCCCCTTTTTGGTAATTGATGACAACCCTTTCACAAAGGTATGAATTAAAATTCAATTGAATCCATGTTGCTTGCCCAAACATATTTACCATGTATAAAAGGATATGGACAAGTTTTATGAACTCTGTATGGTAGCAATTGCTCCCCCTACATATGTGCTAAGAGTTTAGATTGTAGCTTGCACATATGCTTAGATAGAAAATATAGGAGATAATGTCTACCAAATGATGCTAAGGTATAAAAGATGTACCTTTGAAGCATGATACCAATTGAAGTGCACCAATATACCATCCTTAGCACCATGGTTAGCTCGATACCACTTGGAAATAAAATCACTAGATAACCTATGTATGCTAGTTTTTCATTTCATCATTCAAGCCTACAACTAGCACACACCACACAAGCATGGATATTAAAATTTAAAAACTTCTGCCATGCAAGCAAACATATGAAATGCACCATACAAGTTCATGAGCTTACTCTCCCTACTTGTGTGCTCAAAATTTAATTGATCCCCTTCCTTTGTCATATCTCTCCCCTTATGTCAAATGTCAAATCCCCCTTGTTATCTTTTTGCTATCTTAGTACACTAATATCTTTGTTTTTCTTCTCATGTACTAATATCACTAATATCTTTGTTTTTCTCCCCCTTTGTCATCAATAACCACAAAGGTTCAAAAAGTGGATAGGTTGAGATTTATCAATGTTAATCAATGGGGTGAGGATCAATTTCCCAAATTTGGTCCAATCTAGATCATTTGCCAAAGATATTTAACTCGGTTTGATCCAAGGACAAGCTTCTTCACACCTCTAAATAAGGGTTATTTTGTACAATGTTGAGTTAAACACTTAAAGCTCATTTTCTAGATCAAACACTAGGTTTACAAGCCCACAAACATGTCATATGCTACCACTAGATCAAAATAAGCATAAAAGCAATAGTGGTACCATACAATCATCAAAATCATTTGATTTTCATGAATGGGCCTATTTAATGTGAGAGATGACTAGATGCACTAAACATGTCCTTACCAAGGATGTATGCCATGCCAATCAACTTTTACCTAGGATTGCTCGAAGGAGAGGCATGTCATATGAGTGGGGGATCCATCAACATATATTTGAGAAATCCAATATGTTCAACTCATTCCTTAGCTTGCAAAACCTTTTCTCATCCAATGGCTTAGTAAAAAGATCGACAAGTTGATCTTCAATGCCTACACTCTCAATGCAAATGTCCCCTTTTTGTTGGTGATCTCTTATGAAATGGTGGCGGGCAT
>NC_089580.1:175334705-175514392 GCF_019320115.1 Miscanthus floridulus | reverse complement strand
AGTAGAGTTTGCCCGGGGGTTGCATCGGTCGCTTCGCGGGTAAGGCTGAGGGACTTAGTTTTTGTCAACTAAATGTTTTCTGAGTGGGTTCGTGCATCCCGTTCGCGTGGGAACTGATTCAGGGCTGACCTAACTGGTGCTTTGCCTTGATTTCGAAATCGTTCGTGGTCCTTCCTTGTTGGGCCGGCCGTTCAAGCTTTGGGCCCATCGGCGGGCCAAGAGAAAAGAAAAGGCTCTTCGTGGCTTGTGTTCCTAGGCTGGGTAGAGATTCCGGATTCGCCTGGGAAGGCGACCCGTCCGCCGAGATTTTTGGGTGGAGAGGATAGGGACTACGCTCGCGTTTCCCGTGACGTGACGCGGTGGCGCGCATGCAGGCCTAGAGATCGAGGCGGCACGGTTGCCCTTCTCGCATCCGTCGCCCCCTATAAAACCACGGGGTTCGCCCCCAAGGTTCCGTATTCGCTCCCCTGCCTTTGCATTCTGAAACATCCGCCGCCAATCGTCCCATCGATCCTCGCCCAGCGCAACCACCGTCGCCGGCTTACGTTCGTGTTGCAGCCGCCGTCAAGCTCGTGCCTGCCCTCCTCCCCTATTGCTTTAATGGAGTTGTGGGGCAGATCTAGCATCACCTCCCCGGCGTCTGGAGGGCCTCGTCCACCTGGGCCTTCTCCGCCCACTTGTCTGCCATCCAGAGTGGCTGCTACCCCTGGCAATGAGGGTGAGCCGGTGCCGCCTGAAGGGGTATGTCGTCTCTTTTGCCATCTTTCATGAGCGGGGATTTGGGGGTACCCGCGCATAGATTCCTTCGGGGGGCTGCTGTGAGTTACTATGAGGTTAGAGCTGTAGCATCTAACTCCTAATGGGATTCAACACATGGCAGCGTTTGTTGCCCTGTGCGAGGGTTTCCTGGGGATCGATCCCCATTTTGATCTATGGTGGTATTTTCTTTAACATTAGTTTGTCGAAGAGGAAGATTGGGGAAAGATGTGAACACGCCGATGGGATGTGCCAGCATTCATCTGCGCCATACCCGGTCGAGGGGTTACCCATACATGCGTCTAGCGATATCCAACAAGGGATGGCACTCGCAGTGGTTTTATGTTAGGGATGATGTGAGTGCCACCCTACCGAAGTACACTAGACGTCTTATTGTGGATGTTCCGGAGTCGTGGGGCTGGGGCATCCAGTCCAAAGACAAGAAACACATCTCCGACCTTCTTTCCGCCCTCCAAGCCCTAAAGGATCTGGGTGTAAAGGGGACGGGGATTATCGGCGCCTACCATGCGAGGAGGGTGGCGCCACTGATGGCGCGTGTGCTTCCCCTGCATCGGATGATGCCCGGGATATTGTTCGAGGGGACGGTGCTCGTTGACGAGGCGCTCCCTTTCTCGGAAGTGGCGTAGCGCATTAAGGAGGTGATGGAGCCGACGAAGGATTCTGCAGGCAGGGTCCTCGACATTGTGTATCCGGTGCCCGGACACCCCCCAATGCGGCCGGAGCCTGGATTCTTTGAATTCGTAAGCCCTCTTTTCCCGTGCTCTTTTCTTTTTCCTGGATCTCCATTTTTTAACACTTGCTTTGTGACGTTGGGACCAGCCGAGGGGGCTGGTCTTCAAGGACAGTCTGGTTCCGCTACCGAAGGACAAGGTCGTGGCGGCGGCGAATCAACTCACGGCCGAGCGGGCCAAGAAAGCAAGGGAGGAGATGAAGAAGGCGAAACGACTAAAGCAGGAGGCACGGGATTGGGGAGAGGACGTGAGCAGTGAGGACGATGACGATGACGATGATGATGATGACGATGACGAGGTAGCCGTCGGCATGGATTGGGGCGTCCTGGAGGACAAGGACACGCTGACAAGTGGCCACCCATCCGTGCAGGGGCCCTTCCCTTTCCACGCGGAGGGAAGTGAATCGATGAGGTCGGTGGAGGCCGGCGAGTCCGCCGCTTCGCACGGCGTGCTGGCCGAGGACCGGTGGACGGGGGAGGGCGGGCTTGCTGCCGCCAACCTCGAGGCGACGATGGAGGGGAGCGGCTCTGGTGCCGCGCCCGACGAGACGATGGAGGGGGGCGGCTCCGGTGCCGCGCCCGATGAGACGATGGAGGGGAGCGGCTCCGGTGCCGCGCCCCGTGAGACAATGGAGGGGGGCGGCTCCGGTGCCGCGCCTGACGAGACGATGGAGGGGAGCGGCTCCGGTGCCACGCCCGACGAGATGAACCCCCCTGTCCCGGAGCAGGGGGCAGGCTCGAAACGGTCCCGCCTAGATGAGTCGGGGCAGGGATCTGGGGATCTGTCCCCAAAACGTTTCCGCTGGCCGAGGACGTCAACATAAGCTGTTGATTCCCCTGTTTTCATCCTTTTTCCATTTCTATTTTGACTTAATGGTTATTACCTTTGTGCAAGTTCTTGCGGACGGGTCACCCCCTGGGGCTGGCGCCCAAGAAGAGTCTTGCCATTCAAGCGGGACAGATGGCGTCGCCTGGAGTCACCCCCATTTCGGGTAGGAGTGGTGCCGACGTCGGGGCCGCGTTGGCCGACCTGACGACGCCTGTGGTGGCTCCCACGCCCGCAGAGGTTACTGAGTGAGCGGCCTCCTCCATGGCAGATGTGGAACAGCTGGCCGAGGGCCACATACCGCTGGTGGAGGTGGTCGTGACCGCGCTAAGCCAGGATCAGCCGGGCGTGGTCGTGGTGGCGCCCGAGGGTGTAGTGCAATCCGCGCCACCAGGGGCCCAGGTGGATCCGCCCGTGGCGCTCGAAGCAGCCCAAACGGAGGAGGGTCCAGCCGGAGGGTCCTCGAGTGCGGCGGTGGTGCCGCATAGGGTCAGGAGGGAGCCGCCCCCGGCCCCTTTGTTGGGAGGAAGCCGCTCCCCTACGCGGGGGGAGCCGCCGCTCCAGTGGATGGCCGCTCAGGACCCGACGTCGGCTCTTTTCTCGCTCGATGATCATTCCGAGAGCATGGAGCGGGAGGGTCTTGACATCGGGATCTCGACCATGCTGAACGCCCTAGACCAGGCTAGAGGAGCCCTCCGTGAGATCGTTATCCCTACTACTCAGGTATTTTCTGGGCTTTCTTCTTTCTTCGCATGTTTTTGTGTTGTCGCATTTCTGATACCAGTCTTCTTCCTCTTTAGGTTCTTGTTGCTTATAGCCAGAATAAATCCTAATTCCTCCACGAACAGAAGGCAGAGTGGGATCGCCTCTCCAAGGAGGCCCGGCTGCGAGCAGACATGGCCGCCCAGCTTGCTACCGCTCAGGAGCGGGAGGCCCAGGCGTGTCAGGACGTGAAGGAGGCCCACGGGATGTTTGAGGATCTGTTGGCGAGGTCTAAGCTGGATGGGGAGGAGATTGCTAGGCTCCAAAAAGAGCGAGATGAGCTGCTGCAGAGGAATATCGTGGCCAATGAGAAGGCCGACGAAGTCCTGAAGGAGCTAGAGATGGAGCGGGACCTCCGGCGGAAGGCCGAGAGTAGGGCCATGGCCCTCCAGCAGAAGGTGGACGAGGACGTCGAGGTGGTCCGCTCTCTCCGGGCGGAGCTCGGTGACGCGGTGAACCGAAGGTTGAGCGCTGAAAACGTCTCCGTCAAGCTAGAAAAAGAGGCTGCCTATGCACAAAGGGCCCTTCAGGTTGAGAGCGATGAGCACGATCTTCTGCAAGCTACGGTCGGGGTGGTCCTTAATGCCCTGAATGTGACAGAGCCGGTGGAGACCAGCCCGCTCGTGGCTCGTGTCGTAGGTATCACGGCTCGGGTGGGCCAGCTTGAGGAGAGTGCCTTTCACGCCGGGATTACCCAGGCCTTCACCGTCGCCCACGCTCATTACGAGAAGGAAATCAACCTAAAGGTGATGAGCAAAGGCTTCCCGTCCACCTACGAGGATGAAGAGCTGTAGGAAATGGAGGAGATGGTTGCTCCCCTTGCAAAAAACCTGGCAGACAATCTGAAAGAGATGGTTCTCCCTCCGTGGGAGTAATTAGTCGAACAATTTTGAGAACAACTTATATGTAATATGTGGACAAGTGTCGGTATTTTTTGAGTCTGGACGCGGTTTCGTGATTTTGCGTCGTAACTTCGTTTTGTCTGATTTTTTACGATCTTACCAATCTGTTCCCCTGAATTATGCCGCTGGTCATGATGCGAGGAGATTGTTTCAAAAGAAAGAAAGGAGGTAGCCGTACCTTAACCAGCCCCCGAGTAAGGTCCGACCCCCTGCATTTGCTGGGGTCGGGGGTTACTGGAGATCGGAACTGTGGTTTTGGTGACAGGGTCGACGAAGTCCATGAATGACATCGCAATATTCCCCGCCCTGTCTTCCAACAGAAATCCCCAACTGGGGATTCTATGGGCTCGGCAAGGTGGGGCCTTTGAACCTGTGTCCCTGTATTGATTGGCTCGAGCCCCCGAGCCTTGTTAGGGTCTGATAGGGGTCGGCCGTTATTTGCGTGTTACCCCGTCCTTGGTTTTCGTAATCGGAGGGGCTGAGTGAACGACACTTGCCTCGATGGCTCGAGTATCGTGCTCAACGAGCTCACTAACGGGTACATTCGTGTGGAATCCGGGTCCATCATTTGCTGATGGGGTCGGCAGAGCCCTCTGGTGTCATTCCACAACTTCTTAACCCGCCTCCCGGCAGATGCCCGAGCCGTTCGATAGGCTCCGGCGGCCCGATGGCCTCTCCTCGATGGAGATTCTGTGGGTTTGGCTCGGGGTTAGAATCGAACGAGAAAAGGTCGAGACATCCCTATCCGCTTCTGAGCGGGGTCGGGCAGGGCCGCTGGGGCTTGTCTCGGTTATCTCTCCCTGGCTCTGTTCAGCATGAGGCGGCCTCGAGCCCTTCGCGGGCCGACCTTTGAACCTCGGCCTGTGGTCGCCTATATTGAATGAGGCGACGGCCGTTTCGTGATGCGACATGAAGCGTTGGGATGTTTTGCCTACGTATAATATAATCGAAATGAAGGCGGGGTCGGTATGGGTGACGAAAGGCTCCTACCAAATGTGTCCGTGCGGGGTTCGGACCCTGATGTTCGCGATGAGGTTGGAGTAACCTACATAAGAATCGCTATTCTTTGTTTTTCGTATCTCGGTGACGGTCCGAGCCATTTAATTAGCTTAGGCAACTTGATAGCTTCTCCTTTGGGGGAGATTCTGTAGGCAGACCCCTCCGAACCCTTCCTGAGAAGGCAGTCGTCAAAGCTGGAGACGCGAGGGGCGTTGAGCATGATTTTTCTGGTGAACAAAAACACCGTAGCTACCGAGGCGTAGGGTCTGCTAGTTCGTTCAGTTTTACTCAAAGTTCTATGCCCGTGTTTCGCATCCTTAGTTTCAAGCGTACGGAGGGGGTCGGGTGAGGAGGATGTCTAGATTGGTAGACATCCTCGGCAGCCCCCGAGTGATGTTCGTGTTCCCGCTTTTTGACGGGGTCGGAAGCTCGAGAATGAATTTTAACGCGTAAAGTAAGAAAGCAGAGATGCTTATCTTTCTTTGGACGTTCGTTCGTCGTGTCTTCTGGGCCGAATGGCCGGCCCAGGAGATCCGAAAGGTCCTATCGTCGGATCGTCCATGGTCCTGCATGGGGAGGTGAAGGGCTGTCTGCCTATGTGGGCGCCTTAATTGCCACGTCCAGAGTGGGTCAGTGGCGGGCCATACCCAGGCAGCGCTCAGTTTGACCAAAGAGGGACGCCTCGTCGACCAGGGTGTGTCCCGTCAGTTCCGGCGCGTCCCCTCAGATATCAATCAGCATTGATTCCGTATTTAAAGAGGGGAAGGGAGAGGGTTTTTCGTCCAACCTTTCGCCTTTCCTTAGCTACAGCGCATCCTCTTTAAATAGGGAGGGGGAGAGGAGTTCTCATCCCACCTCCTCTTCTGCCTCTGAGCCGCTATCTCTCCTTCTTCTTCCTTTCTGCCGAACACATCCGTGCGCCACGCCAGTTCCTGAGTGAGGAAGAGTAATGCCAGAGAGAGAGAGAGAGAGAACTCACAAATTTGCTCGTGAGTTTGGTGCGTGATGTCGAGCCGGAGGCAAAGGAGAAGAGGCGCCGGTGGGCGTCATACATCGTCGACTGCGCCGTCGTCTGCTGTGCTCCTCCTTTGGTGGGAGGCGTTTCCTGCCCATACGTCGTTGTCAGGGTTATGGCTGGGGATGATGGCGTAGTCCCCAGACGCCCTGGCGGTGGCGTCGCTGTCGAGGTTGTGGCTGACGACGATGGCGTAGTCCCCAGACACTCTGGCGGAGGTGTCGCTGTCGGGGTTGCGGCTGACGACGATGGCGTAGTCCCCGGACGCTCTGGCGGAGGCGTCGCTATCGAGGTTGCGGCTAACGACGATGGCATAGTCCCCGGACGCTCCGGCGGAGGCGTCACAGATGGTGGCGCCTTCGAGGATCCAGTGAAGCGGCGGATTGTCGGGATGTCGCCGATGGAGAGCGTGGCACGGCGACCGCAGTAGACGAGCTGGCCCGTGTACACGCCCCGGGCGTCGCCGATGGAGAGCGTGGCACGGCGACTGTAGTAGTTCTTGTAGTAGAGCTAAGCAGAGACTATAATGAAATACCTTTGTGGGGAAGCCCCCGAGTAAACAGTCCTCTAAATTTATAAGTATATTGTTCCTTTTTGTAATGAAATCACTTTGTAAGTGACGAATTTGTGCAAAAAATGAACAAAATTACATCCTTTGCTTATGGCAAGCAATTTTTTATCTTTCTCCTTTCTGTAGGAATGATTTTAGTGCTTCCTGACCCTTCTCATAGTCTAAGTCATAAGAAGCTAGGAACGTGGGTGAACTAATTCTGATTGAACTAGTGAGCAAAGAGGTTGCAGCCGCTGGGGCGTGGGTGTCTCGCAGTCCTACCAGTTGTATTCAGAATTGGTTCCCAAAATCTTAGCCCTTGGGACTCGTTTATGAGGCGAATGGAAAACTTAGAGAATGTTTGTAAATATAACACAAGAGGTTTTTTGTAAGCGTAATACTTGTATTACATATGTCATATGTTACGATCACATGCCAGCCCCCGAGTGAGGTCTGACCCCTCACGATTTGCAGGGGTCAGAAGTCACTAAGGATCGGGGTTTTGTTATGACAAAATCTGATAAGGAAGAAGTGTAAGCTTATTTTAAGGATAGAAACGACATAGCTGCTCGATGTTCCGGGCGTTGGTGAAGACCTCGCCGTTGATGGTTTTCAATCGGTAGGTGCCTGGGCGAAGTACTTCCACGATGACGTAGGGCCCTTCCCAGGGCGGGGAGAGTTTGTGGCGATCCTTGTTGCTCTGCATAAGACGGAGGACGAGGTCTCCGACATTGAAGGCTTGACCCCACACCTGTCGGCTGTGGTACCGTCGCAGCGCCTGCTGGTACTTAGCCGAACGGAGGAGGGCGATGTTGCGGGCTTCATCTAGCTGGTCCATGGCGTCTTGGTGAGATGCTTCGGCCCCCTGTTCGTCATATGCTCTGATTCTTGGTGCTCCGTAGTCGAGGTCCGTTGGGAGAACGGCCTCAGAACCATAGACCATGAAGAAAGGTGTGTAGCCGATGGCCCGGCTAGGAGTTGTCCTTAGGCTCCAGAGCATGGCCGGGAGCTCAGCTAGCCAGCGTGCGCCGAATTTGTTCAATCGGTTGAAAATTCTGGGTTTGAGGCCTTGAAGAAGCATGCCGTTTGCGCGCTCGACTTGCCCGTTCGTCCAGGGGTGTGCGACGGCTGCGCAACCGATCCGGATGTGTTGTTCATCACAGAATCGAACGAATTTCCTACCGGTGAACTGTGTGCCGTTGTGCGTGATGATGGAGTTTGGTACTCCAAAGCGATGGACGATGTCGAGGAAGAACAGCACGGCTTGCTCGGATTTGATCGTGGATATTGGTCGAGCTTCAATCCACTTTATAAACTTGTCTATGGTGACAAGCAGGTGGGTAAAGCCCCTAGGCGTCTTTTTGAGTGGCCCAACCAGGTCGAGCCCCCAGACCATGAAGGGCCACGTGATGGGGATCATCTGGAGAGTCTGGGCCGGGAGGTGTGTTTGCCGAGCATAGTACTGGCACCCTTCGCAGGTGCGTACAATTTGCTCGGCATCGGCTACTATGGTGGGCCAGTAGAAACCTTGTTGGAATGCATTCCCAACCAAGGTTCTTGGTGCGGCATGATGACCATAGACTCCACCGTGGATGTCGCCCAGCAGGAGTTTTCCCTGTTCGCCAGGGATACAGAGTTGCAAAATTCCGATGTGACTTCGTTTGTAGAGTTCGCCCTCTACAAGAACGAAGGATTTGGCGCGTCGTGCGAGCCGTCGGGCTTCCGTCTTGTCTGCCGGTAGTATGTCGTGGAGGAGGTAGTCGAGGTAAGGCGTTCTCCAGTCATCGGGAGGGTCGGAGCCCACTGCTGGGTCCTCTTCAAGCTCCATGACCTCGGGGTCGGGAGGAGCAGTTGGAGGATCGGCCCCTGGAGTCAGACTAGATGGGCCATCGTCGGCTCGTTCCTACCCCACGTAGCGCATCGAGGGTTTGTGTTGATCACTGGCAAAGATGCCAGTTGGAATTGGCTCTCGGCCGGATGTGCTTTCGTAAGTGTGTCGGCTGCTTCGTTGAGGCGCCTTGGGATGTGATTGAGTTCGAGGCCGTCGAATTTGTCCTCCAGCCGTCGGACTTCTTGGCAGTATGCCTCCATCTTGGCGTCGTGGCAGCATGACTCTTTCATGACCTGGTTCACGACCAGCTGAGAGTCGCCCCTGACATCGAGGCATCGGATGCCCAGCTCGATGGCGATTCATAGGCCGTTGATGAGCGCTTCGTATTCTGCAGTATTGTTTGATGAGGGGAAATGGAGCCGTACCATGTACCTCATGTGGACCCTGAGGGGAGATACAAAGACTAGTCCTGCTCCGGCACTCTTCTTCATCAGCAATCCGTCGAAGTACATTATCCAGTACTCTTGATCAACGGCTGCTGGTGGCATCTAGACCTCGGTCCACTCCGCGATGAAGTCAGCTAGTACCTGAGATTTGATCGTTGTTCGGGGAGCATAGGAAATGCCCTGATCCATCAGCTCGAGTGCCCACTTTGTGGTTCTTCCCATAGCGTCATGGCTACGAATGACCTCGCCGAGGGGGAACGACATCACTACTATCACAGGGTGTGACTCAAAGTAGTGGCATAGCTTCCTTTTGGTGATGAGGACGGCATAGAGGAGTTTCTGGATTTGGGAGTAGCGGGTCTTGGAGTCGGATAACACCTCGCTGATGAAATACATAGGGCGCTGCACCTTGAAGGCATGCCCCTCTTCCTCTCGCTCTACTACTAAGGCGGAGCTAACCACTTGGGTGGTGGCCGATATATAGAGTAGGAGGGATTCTCCGTTGCATGGAGGAACTAAGACCGGTGGTTTAGTTAGAAATCGCTTAACCATGTCAAGCGCCTCCTGAGCCTTGGCCGTCCACTCGAAGCGGTCAGCTTTCTTTAGGAGTCGATAAAGGGGGAGTCCTCGTTCGCCGAGGCGCGAAATGAATCGGCTGAGGGCGGTGAGGCACCCTGTGATCCGCTGAACCCCCTTTATGTTTTGGATCGGGCCCATCCTTGTGATGGCTGATATCTTCTCCGGGTTGGCTTCGATGCCACGCTCGGAGACGATGAAGCCGAGCAGCATGCCTCTCGGGACCCCGAAAACACATTTTTCGGGATTGAGTTTGATGCCGTTTGCCCGGAGTTTCGCAAAGGTTTGCTCAAGGTCAGCGACCAGGTGGTTAGCTCGTTTGGTTTTGACTACGATGTCATCGACATAGGCCTCAACGGTTCGCCCGATGAGGTCTCCAAAGCAATTGAGCATACAGCGATGGTACGTTGCCCCAGCATTCTTTAGACCGAATAGCATTGAAACGTAGCAAAACGATCCGAAGGGGGTGATAAAAGATGTCGTGAGCTGGTCGGACTCTTTCATTGCGATTTGATGGTAGCCAGAGTATGCGTCAAGGAAGCAGAGGGTTTCGCACCCGAGGTGGAATCGACTATTTGGTCTATTCGTGGCAAAGGAAACAGATCCTTTGGACACGCTTTGTTGAGGCCAGTATAATCGACACATATTCTCCATTTCCCGCTCTTTTTTCAGATAAGAACAGGATTTGCTAACCATTCTGGGTGGTATACTTCCTTAATGAATCCTGCGGCCAGTAGTTTGGCTATCTCCTCGCCGATGGCCCTGCGTTTCTCCTCGTCGAAGCGGCGCAGGCGTTGTTTCACCAGCTTGGAGCCCGGGAGGATCTAGAGGGTATGCTCGGCGACCTCCCTCGGGATGCTCGGCATATCCGAGGGTTTCCACGCAAAGATGTCTTTGTTGGCGCGGAGGAAGTCGACGAGCGCGCTTTCCTATTCGGAGGAGAGCGCGGTCTCGATACGGACTTTTTTGCCCTCGGAGCTGCTAGGATCCAAGAGGACCTCCCTAGAGCCTTCTGCCAATTCGAACGACCCGGTTGATTTCTTTGCGTCGGGTGCCTCTTCGACGACCTTCTCCTTGAGGGTGGCGAGCTCTTCCGAGGCGATGATTGTGGATGCGTGTCCGCAGCATTCGACCTCGCACTCGTAAGCGCGCTGGAAGGAGGTGCCGATGGTGATGACCCCGCTGGGGCCCGGCATCTTCAGCTTCAGGTACGTATAATTGGAAACAACCATGAACTTAGTGTAACATGGTCGCCCCAGGATGGCGTGGAAAGTCCCCGGGAACCCCACTACATCGAAGGTGAGGGTCTCAGTCCGGTAATTGGACCGATCCCCAAAAGTGACAGGCAGGTCGATCTGCCCCAGTGGTACGGCTTGCCTACCAGGCACGACGCCATGGAAAGGTGCTCGGATGGGACGGAGGTTCGTTCGGTCGACACCCATCTCGTCGAGCGTTTTGGCGTACATGATGTTGAGGCCGCTGCCCCCATCCATCAGTACTTTGGTGAGCCGCTTTGGACCGACGATCGGATCGACGACAAGCGGGTACCTTCCCGGGTGTGGGACGGCATTCGGATGGTCGGTCTGATCGAAGGTTATGGCGGATTCCGACCACCGGAGGAAGGCTGGCGTGGCTGGTCCGGTGGTATAGACCTCGCGACGCGCGACCTTCTAGCGGCGTCTGGAGTCGTAGGCCATTGATCCTCTGAAGATCATGAGGGCGCCGGTCGATGTTGGGAAAGCGTTGTCCTTCTCCTCTGCGTCGTCTGTGATGGGAACAGGTTCCTTCCCCTGCTCCCCTTTGTTGAGGCCTCCGGCCAAGTATTTGCGCATGAGGCCGCAATCCTTGTATAGATGCTTGGCCGGGAAGGCGTGGTTTGGGCATGGCCCCTCGAGCATTTTCTTGAAGTGGTTTGGAGTGCCTTCCGCGGGCTTCTGACCACCTTTGCGGTCGGTAGCGGCCACGAGCGAGTTGTCGCGCCGTTGCTTCTTATTTTTCTTTTTGGCGGGACGGTTGGAGGCGCCTTCGCCAGCGTCCTCGTCCCGCCTCATCTTTCCATCGGAGCAATCAAAGATAGCTCCGATCGCCTCCTCTCTAGAGGCGTGACTGGTGGCGATGTCCAGGAGTTCCTTGGTAGTTTGCGGGCCCCTGCGTCCTAACTTGTGGACCAGGGATTCGCAGGTTGTTCCGGACAGAAAGGCTCCTATCACGTCGGCGTTGGCGACGTTAGGGAGCTCGTTGCACTGTCGAGGGATGCGCCGAATGTACCCGCGAAGGGTTTCATCGGCCTTCTGGCGGCAGTTTTTGAGGTCCCATGGGTTTCCAGGGCGTTTGTACGTGCCCTGGAAGTTGCCCACGAAGATCTCCGTCAGATCCGCCCAACTCTGAATAGCATTGGACGGTAGGTGCTCCAGCCATGCTCGCGCCGAGTCAGCCAACAACAGCGGGAGATTGCGAATAATGAAATTGTCATCACTCGCACCACCGGCCTAACATGCAAGCCGATAGTCTTCAAGCCAAAGCCCGGGATTTGTTTCACCAGAATATTTAGGGATGTTGGTAGGCGGTCGATACCTTAGGGGGAACGCAGCGTTGAGGATGTGTCGGCCGAAGGCCTGAGGGCCTGGCAGGCCAGGGCTCGGGCTTCGGTCCTCGTTGCTGTCGTAGCGTCCGCCACGTCGGGGATGATAGCCGCGGCGTGCTGCTTCTCCATCGTCGCCGTGGGCACGTCTCCGAGCGTCGATGATGTTGCGTACGTCGCGGCCATGGCCGAGGCGTTGATGTACTGGGACGATGGAGGGCTGCCCGCCGGCTGGCGGTGTTTGGTGAACGGACGCGTCCTTGGTGGGACGCACTGAGGGCGTGCGCTGGCTGGTGTCGGGTTCGTGTCGTCGAGACAACGAACTTTCCGCCTGCTGCGCCGCTGCACGCTCGAGCAACGTGCGAATTTCTCGGCGAGCGCGGCGATCCTTGAACGTCGCGGCCTCCGGAAGGCCATGCAGCAAGGCGGTTGCTGCGGCGATGTTCTGGCTGGCTCGGGCAAAGTGAGGAAGGGCCCCATCGTCGGTGAGTATCCTTTGATGTACGGTGCGGGCCGTGGCGCCCCCCCCCCCGTCTTTGCGGCGTTCAATCTCGCGATTGATGTCTGCGTATTCCTGGACGAGCCCTTGCCCGGCCTCATCGATCTCTTGCTGACGGGCCATCAGCTGCTCCATCCTTAGGCGAGATAGGGCTGTCATCTCTTCCATGGATCTGCTGTCAGGGTTGTTTGTAGGGGTGACCTCTTCCCTGGAGGCGCTTTCGACGTGACCTTCAGGGGTCTGCGTTATGAAGCATTCCTGGGAAGGGTGGTGGCTCCCCTTACTGGAATCCGAGCTAGAGAACGATCCTGGCTCCTCGTTGAGGAGCTCGTAGAGGGTCTCCATATCATGCTCAATTGCCCCCACGAACTCGATGTCCGTGGGTGACTGAACCATACGTAGCACCCGAAGGCGGCCAGCAGTCGCCGCAGCGTTGCGGAGACCGAACGGAAACGCCGTCGAGGCGCTCCGTACGGACCCTTCTGAACACAGGGTGGCGTTGTGAGAGGCCTCCCTTGGTGTCTGGACTCCCAGGGAGTTGCTCGGTGGGCCCTCAAGCCTAAGACGGCTGAGGTTGATGGAAGGGAGAGATGGGGCGGCTGAGTGAGTCAGCGCCAGCTCTCCTCCTAGTGTGATGATGAAATCTAGGTCGCCCAAACGCAGGTGTGCGCCCGGGGCCAAGGTGATTGCGTGGGTGGTCATCCGAGGCCTGATTTGGAACGCGCAAGCTCCCCTACCTGGCGCGCCAACTGTCGGTGTTTCGTACAAGCACCGGCAAGTAAATTTATAGTAATGCGCGTTAGGCTCGGATGGTGCGCTAAAGGACACAAGATTTATACTGGTTCGGGCCAAAAGTCCCTACGTCCAGTTTGTTGCTGCTCGTGTTATTAGCACCGTGAATGGTTTGTAATAAGGGGTATAAACGATCGAGAGAGGGACTGGACCCAAGTCTCTGATGGAAGGGTTGAAGGGAGGTCAAGAGATTCGAAACAACTTGACTGTGTGTATCTGTGTGTCGTATTGTTCGGTCTCAAGAATCCGTCCGTCTGATGGAGGAAGCGCATCTCCTTTTATAGAGGAAGGGGGTGGCTTTTACAAGGGCGAGGGTTTAGGATGTATACGCTACTTAGTCTTGTGGCTCACGTCTACCTGGCTTCGTTCTTCATTTTGATGAGTACGAAGGAAGATAAGCGCCTACAATACTGTTGATGTCTCTATAGAATGTCAGGTTGATTACAGAATGCTGCCCTGCGCAGGGTGTGGGCTGTAATACAGTGGTTTTGACTTATTGGCCTCTCCCAGCCTTGCTCCGCATGCCTTCTGGTTCCTGTGAGTCTTCGTCGGAGGGACGAGGGGTCGGGGTCCGGAGCGACGACGTGGTCAAGGCCTTATGACTTGGCGGACCTGAGGAGTCGGGAAGCGGGTGCCACTCCCTCAGGTCCATAGCGTGGTGACGGAATGTCCGTCATGCGTGGAGATATTAAGTCCTTTTCTGGAGCGTAGCGATTGTCGTATATCTTCGTCGGGTTTCGTGTCCTAGGGCTGAAGGCGGCGCCTACAACTCTACAGGGCGAGGAGCACGCACCTGTACAACCTTTCGAGCTCTGCGGCGCCCGGAAGGGTCTAAAGCACCTGTCCTGTCATCCCCTGGCAGTGCTTTTCCTGCCAGGGCGCAGGGTATGGTCCTTGGAGCCATGGTTGACCCAAACGTCTTGTCTTGCCCTGTACTTATCATCTTGAGGGAATGGAGAGAAGTTGTCAGGTAAGATGAATCCAATCTTTAGATATGTAGCAGGGTGAGACTCGTTCCTTACCGTCGGGCGAAACGGAGACCAATTCCTATCTCTCGGGCGAGACCGACCTCGCCCCTCCGGGGTCGGGCGAGGCGGATTCTATCCCTCAGCCCTCGGGCGAGACCGAGCCCGCCCTAAAGGCGTCGGGCGAGACGGAGTTTATCCCTCGGCCCTCGGGCGAGACCGAGCCTGTCCCAAAGACGTCGGGCGAGACGGAGATTAACCCTGAGCCCTCGGGCGAGGCAGAGTTATCCCACAAAGGCGTCGGGCGAGGCGGAACCGAACTCCTGTCACTCGAACAAGGGATGAAACGGCGCCCTTATGCGTCCAGAAGTTTTTCACGTTTGGTGGTTATTGGTTCCACCTTCTGGGGTACCCCGGTATTAGGTCCCCGACAATATTAATCAATTTAATATTCATTTATAAAAGGCTGACATGACAACCCTCTATTGCTTTTAATTAATAAACTAGTTGCATGCATATTAGTTTATAAATCACTAGCATGTAAGTATGTAACACGTCAACGCCGCTGTTAGGACGTAGAATAAATGAAGAACGCGAACATGCAGATGCTCACCAGCTATAGAAAGCGGACGATGACCATGGCAGGCTCGGCAGGAGCAGGATCAGATGAGGGCAGCACAGCTCAAACAGGGATTCAGGGTTCGTCTCGATGAAGATCCCCATGTCTACGAGTCCTCCGTCCAAGCAAGCCGCGCACGCGACGATATGATTGGCGCTCGGCATCTAGCTGCAGGAGCGGCGTCGGCGGCTTGCTACACAGGCCGAGCTGCACATACGGTAGTAGCTCCGGTCGTCCGTTGTCTGAAGGTCACGGCAAGACGTACATACAGAAACAAGAGCTGCTGCACACATGACCATGGCCTGACTGCTGCCCTGCTTGAGCTTTCGTGGCCGGCTCGCATGCAGGACCGGGCTTCGACCAAGATGAGGTGGGACCGGCTGTAGTGCACAACGATATGACCTTGTTCGCTTATGCTGAAATTTGTCTTATCCTCAAATGTTGTGAGAGAAAAACAATGTTCCATGACTGAAAAGTAGCTCTGGCTCAAGAGGAAAGGTCGCGGGGTGGCCGGAAGTCGCCGGAAATCAATGAACGATGAAGCTTGTGATGGTGGGTTTTCGCCGGAGATACCATCGGGTTGGCTTGCGACGACATGAGAAGTAAGAGAAAAATCTAATTTACTACACGAGGGTTTTCTCAAACTAGAGGCTCTCCTTACGATAGTTTTGGTGTACTTTGGCTAAGGGGCTGGTACATATATATGGAGAGGAGAACTCCCCGCATCTACATCAACTAGCAATATGATACTAATTGATGTTGCACCTTCCACCTCCACTAATAGGTCTCAAGAAATATTAAAGCATATTAGTAAATAAAGATATAGGTCTTTAGGATTTATTAGTCTTGCGCATGGGCTTTGAGGTTGGTGGAAGAATAAAGATTTTATTATTTTTAGAATTAATTAATTTTGCGAATAAAATAATTTCAGAAAAGTCCAAAATTGTTTTTTAAGCTGCGAAAAATAATCCAAAAGCTCCGAAAATTCGAAGGAAATTCTCAGAGACTTTTTGGAACATGAGGAACCCAAATAAAATATTTTGAGCACATAAAAAGATATTTTGGAGCATCTATAAATTAGATTATACTAGTAGAAAAGTGGAAACAAGTTCCGAAAAAAGCTAGAAAAACCCTCGAGACGTCCGTAGAGATAGGTTGACGAATGGTGAGCAGGAAGAAGTGATTTGGATTACATGAAAAGGATTTTGGGATGAACCATTGGAAAAGATTAAGTTGGAAAATAAGAAATTTGATCATAGAAAAAGAATAAGACATGGTAGAGAAGGAATATCGACTTACTAAACGCATTTTTTAAAAACTTTACTCACCCACGACACAAAGTCATGCGCCAAGCAGAAGCCCACTAAATTAATTTAGAAAAATTTGGAAACCCATTTTTTTAATCTAAGTTTGCATAAACTTAAACTAATAATCTTAGAAAAATTTATATTAACATTGAAATTATTTACTTTATTTAGTGTTTTCTATGTATAACCTAAATTTTGGGGTGTGACGGTAAGCCGCGGTACAGAGTAACTGAAATCGCAGAGTTTGCCTATTCCAGATTCCATTCCGAGGCATTTTCCGTGTCCTGTCGGCTCAGTCGGAAACTCAGTCCGAGGCGGTGTTGGCGCGATTTTTCGTGTCCTGGTCGGCTCCGTCGGAAACTCGGAATCGATCTCTGAGAACGAATAGGGAGGAACGCGTCCACGGGATCCTGATTTTCGCTGAGCCAATCTGTTCAATCGAATTGCAGGGTGTTGCGAGATCGAATCGCGAGGGAGGAAATCCGAAGTCGACTTACCGATCGGACGACGAGATCGACCGATGAGGCGATGGCTAGCTCGCCGTCGAGGCTCTGTTCCGATGAGGAGCTGCAGAAAGCAAGGGTGGATCTGGATGGACTCATCGCCGATGAAGACGAGTTCGAGTGTCTAAGCGGTGACGAAGATGAAGAGGGCAATAAAGAGGAGGGAAACGAGATACTGGGAAAGAAGAAGAATAATAATAAGAAGGTGGTAGTGCCGATGGAGACGGTGCAGACGTTCCTCAACTACAGATGCAGACGTTCCTCAACTACACGTGCAGCATTCCAGTCCGCGAGCACGAAAGCGAACATTTTGGGGGACATCGGGACCTTGTCCAGGGTAAGTAATGTCTTTACCAGGCATTTTTTTGGACAGAACAAGCGCCCTCCAAGACAAACTGAGGCATGAGGTGGAGGACAAAGGCTATGCCAAATACGAGGCCACTGATGACGAGGAGGAGGAACAAGAGCAGGAGGAGAAGCACGAAGACACGCCACCAGCCTACGGATGGCAACAGGGATGTACTCGTCGGGTATCGTCGGAACTTTTTTTTTCCGCTACGAAGAATTTATCCCGTCTCTGTCCCCGTCCCCGTCAACTGTCTCGGGTATAAATTCTTGCCCATCTCCGTACCCGTCGGGCATCGGTCGGGTAACAGATACCCGACGTATACTGCATACCCGATAAACAAGGACACTTGGGGTCGTAGCTTTGCAATCAGAGACGTTTCTTCTTCACCCGGGTATAAGTGTCGGAGTCTCGGAGATGCCGAGGAGAAGGAGCGAGGTTGCGAGGAGGACGAGCAAAGGTGGCAGAGAGACCGAACTGAGGAAGCGAGGGGCACGAGCGCTCGTGAGGCATGCGTGCTTGTGCTGCTGGCGGAGATGGTGAGGAAAAATTGAACTAAGGTTCCTAGAACACACAAACTATATATATGATTGTTCAGATTTGGGTCAAAATACCTATGTTGAGCTTCTTTTGGCCTAATACTTGCATGACAGTTTAAATAGTCGGGTTCCCCAACGGGTAATGGGACGGGTAAACAGGGAACATTCCCGTACCCGCTATACCCGTCGGGGATGGATTCTTGCCCATTTAGATGTCCGCGAGTAAAGATATGATCACATCATATCCCCTAATGAATCAAATACCCGTGGGGTATCGGGGCTCGTTGCCATCTGACCAGCCAACGGCACCAATGCACCATAGTGGGATTTGATGCTGTCGGGGATGGCTGCCAAGAAGCTAAATAAGTTTTTTAATATATATTTGGTTCTTATTTTGGGAGATTTTCGAGATCTAGTTGTTACCCTTTTTTTTCAAAGTTTCAACACTTATTAGACAGCAATAATTTAGTTGTGTCTTTTCTTCACGATTCCAATATTGCCTATGGTCTTCGATTCAGAAGCAGCATCAGGTAGATTGCTTGCTTGTGCGAAGAGCTACTCTTTTTCTCCATGCTAATGTGATCTCTGAATGAGGGTTTTGCACATATATGAAATTATGGATTTCACGGGATAGCAGTAAGGGATACATTAGCGTCCGGATGTTCAGACGCCCACGTTGCGTCCGCCACTCACGAGACCACTATCGTTACCCAGTGTGTGCTCGCCCATGTGGCCCACGCAACGCACTCGCGCCTGCACACTCGCGGGCGTGCGGCCAAACAGCCAGCGGAGCGCACCTTCCCCGGCTATTAGTTGGGCCCGCCAACGGCCAAAATAGATCGGCAACGCTCTAGCGCCCCTGCCTCTGTGACGGGCCCCACACCACGTGGATGTCTCCCACGCGCTCCCTCTGGTTCCCCCCACTCGCGCGTGTAGGCTCGCCCTGCCACGCGCCCACGTCCTGCACGCCCTACTGCTGCTCGCCCGCCCCGTGGGGATCACTTGCGCTCCGCTTCCCGCGCCTGTTCATGAAACACTTGATGGAGGACTTGCTGCAACATGTGTTTAAAACAGATGAAATATTTAAAACATACGCTTGCAACATATGTGTATAACCTTTGCAACATATGCAACTTTTAGATAAAACACTTGCAACATACGTCTAAAACAGCTGAAACATTTAAAACATACACTTGCAACATGGTTCTGAAAACAACTAAAACATTTGGAACATACGTGTATAGCCATTGCAACATGTGTAACATCTCGATCTACTTTTGCAACATTCAGATCGATGAAACACATGAAACCTCTAAATGAAACACTTGAAACATACACTTGTAACATGTGCTTTCAGCACAACGTCACCTTGCTGCTTGGACGAATGGAGGCTCGTCGTCACGGAGCTCGGCGCCAGTGTGGAGGTCTGCGGCAACGCACACAGCTCGCCTGCCAATATGCCAGCGGAGTGGCGAGCACCTGCTCGACGGCCTAGGGAGCACCTGCTGGAGGCCGCGAGCACCCCTGGCGAGTAGGAGGACAGGGGCAAGCACCTGCGGGCTGTGGCTAGCATAGTGTGGGCCTACGTGTGGACCCCGCAGTAGGGCAAGCACGCACTGTGCAGGGGCGTGCACCGCAGATGTACGCGCTAGCGCGTGTGGGGCCGCCCGCTGGTAAGTCAGCGTGGGGCCTGCGCGACTGCGTGGCAGGGGCGTGCATGCGCGTGTAGCATGCTTCCCGCGCCGTTATTTCATGTGGGCCAAAGGGTGCTCTGGCCGTTAGGGAGGCATGCACGTGTATGAACATTGACCCGCACGGGCCCGTGGGAAGCGGCTGAGTAGTAAGCCACGTCTGTTCGTCCAGACGTCCTCACGAGAGCATTATCGTAGTAGACAACAGTAAACAATGTTTTTGGGGCAATTGTTTGAGCCTAGGCTACTCAAAATCGAACGCCTAGGAGCACTCTGGAACGAATGCCTGGGAGTGCTCAGAGCACCAGGCATAGTTGCCTGGTGATGCACCAAATAGCCCATTAGCCTTAGTGTTCTCTTGAATGCCAGGCTTGTCTTTGCTTAGAACGCTAGGAAAAGGTTATAGGAACTAGAACAACATCGCCTCCCCCTCCCCCTTCCTTCCCCTCTAATTCTCACTGTAATTGACTCATGTCAGCTATATTATTTTGACTTTGATGTCGCCTCTGATTCTGTTCTGTTACGTTTTCTATCAGCACCATAGATCCTCTCCCTGCTGCCCCTTCAAGGTCTCAACCTTCTTGCCTTTGCCTCTGCCAGTCCTCCCTTCATGTTCCAGCAGTACCTCACTAGTTCTCCTTTCGTTTACCACAACTTCCCTATGCCACTGTTACATCATCTGATCCTCGCCTTCACAAGGTGCTCACTTTGTCTCCCCACTTGGCTCAACACTTCCACATGACCACATTGTCTCCTTTTTCATCCTCATCATGCCTTTGCCTACCTCTAATAGTGCCTCGTGCTATACGTACCTATCTTCCCAGCCTGGGCATTCGGTTTAAACCGACAATTCGGTTCGGTTTGTTCGGTTTCAAAAAATTTCGGTTTCCAAGCTATGACAACCGATCGGTTTGTGAGAGAACTGAAAACCGACGCATTCGGTTTCGTTTTGTTCGGCTTGGTTTTTCGGTTTAACCGAACTAACCCGAGCTTGGTCCGCTAGTCGCCACCGCCGCTGCAAGTCCTGCTCGTCGTCGCGTCTGGGCGTGGCCTCCCTGCACAGACAGAACAGCTCAGCTGCTGTCAGCCTCCTCTCCGCCTCCTCCTCCGGCACTGCAGTCCGTTAGATCTCCGGCTTCGGCGGGGCCTCCACGGCGGCCACGGGCACGGTCGCCGCAGCATCCGGGGGGGGGGCGAGGTGGTCCGGGCGGCACCCGGCGACGAAGTCGATGAGCTCCTTCCCGGACTCGTCGGCGTCGCCCGCGGGCGGCGGCGAGATCCAGAGCAGCACGAACACGGCCACCAGGAAGAAGGCCGTGGAGAGGAGCAGCGGCTAGAAGAATGACACCACGGCGCTGAGGCTGGGCCCGACGGCGGAGATCGAGATGGCGGCCGCGGCCACAAACGCCACCGCGATGGCCGCCTGCACCCGGTGCTCCCACAGGCCACACTAGCTCACCGAGCTTCCCCTTGGGCGCCGCCATGGCCGGTCGGCAGCGCGGCTGGACATGGGAGATCTACGGGGGCGAGGAAAGCAACCTTCTAGAGTGAGAGAGAGAGAAAATGAGTGAGAGACTGAGAGAGGGTACATGAAATGGAGCGCGGGGGAAGGGGGAATCGGTGGCTCACCCACTGGTTGAGGTCGATGTTGAGGTCGTAGAGCGTGACGTGCGCGGTGGTGATGAGGATGTCCTCGATGGCGGGGTCCAGGCGCTGGAGCACCGTGAGGTTGAGCACCCGCGTGGCCTCCGCGTCCATCGCCAGGTTCGGGGTCACCTTGCCCCCGTTCGGCTGCGGCGACGGCGGCATCGACGGCGCTGGATCTGAGAGCCGAGCAGCAGCAATCGTGGAGTGGGTGGGGAGGATGTCTCCGGAACAATCGCAACTCACATCACGTCGGATCGGTTTGTCGCTGGGGCCTGGGGGGATGAAATGGATAGGAAGCGAAGGAGGACGGCGAGTGACTTTCTGCGATTCTGGCTGCAAATCTCGGTGGATCGGTTGCTCGGTTCGACTCGACGCAGAAACCGAAGCCGACACCGATCACCGAACTCGCTGAAAACAGAAACCGAAACCGAAACCGAACAACCGAACAACCGATACTTCAGTTTGGTTCAGTTCGGTTCGGTTCGGTTTACGGTTTTCGGCTAAAATCTGCCCAGGCTGACTATCTTCTCCCTGGTGTGGGGAAAATATGCCTCTACAACTTTCTCTTCTTTCCACCTGCCTCTGTGTGGATTGTGGAGACAACCTCCCGCTTCAGGGCAAGACCAACGCAGGCAGTACCCATCAATAGGCCCGCGGAAAAGTTGGTCTACATGTAGACAACAACAAATAAGCACGTGTTCAGTTCCACTCCAAAATCCCAAAAAGTGCTACAGTACCTATCACATCGAATGTTTGCGGCCCGTGCATGGAGCATTAAATGTAGACGAAAAAAAACTAAATGCACAGTTTGGTGGGAAATTGCGAGACGAACGTTTTGAGCCTAATTAGTCCATGTTTGAACACTAATTACTAAATAAAAACGAAAGTGCTACAGTAGCCCAAAATTCCAACTTCAACTAAACACGCTCTAAGTCATCATTGTCCACACCGCGTTGCGTGCTCTGCTGCCTACTTATTGTAGGACCATGGCTCTCTCTCTCTCTCTCTCCCTTCATCTACATATGCTTTTTCCTAGCTTTTAGGCTATCTCCAACATCACGGACCAAAATAGAGACCCATTCCATAATTTAGGTCATACACAGTGAAGATGGACCGTGACGCCTAAGAGAGAGGGATGAATTAGGCAACTTAAAAATCTACTTCTTAACTATGCCCTCTTTTTATAACCTTAGCAAAACCTATGCAAAAGATAAACTATCTAAATGTGCAACTACGGTTTTGCTAGTGTGTTGCTATCTCTACCGCAAAAGGAGTAATATAATCAATGTAAATGCGGAAGCTAAAGAGCAAGGTAGAGATATACAAACTCCCGTCGACGATTCCGGTATTTTTACCTAGGTACCGAGAAGCGCGCAAGCTTCCCTCTAGTCCTCGTTGGAGCCCCTCGCAAGGAATCCCTTGCAAGGGCCAAGCTCCCGGTCGAGTAACTCCGTAGATAGCCTCGGGCCTTCCCCACGCGCAAGTGGGTCTTCAACGTGCCTTTCGGCAAGCCTCTCCCGGATGCTTCCCGCCGTCTTCACTATCAAGCTTCCGGCCGAAACGCCACGGGCCTTGTTCCCTCTGGTACACGGTGGCGGCCACACCACAAACGTGGTTGGTGTGATCTCGCAAGACTACAAGCCCCTCCGATGTACAACAATGATGCTCGCAAGCACCGAGTGGTAAGAGGTGTGCAAACCTCACTAAATACTAGGCCTAAACCTAGAGCAAGCGCATAAGCGGTGGTCTAATCAACCTAAGCATTTCGCAAAGCACCTACGCTAATCACCTAATAAAACACTAAGCACTATGCAAGTGAAGATCACTAAAATGGTGTATCAACACCCTTGGTATGTTTTCTCAGCTCCACTCTTACCAAATGGTCAGTTGGAGGCTGTATTTATAAGCCCCACTGAGAAAGTAGCTGCTGGGGATGAAATCCTGCTTTTCTGCTACTGACCGGACGCTGGAGTCGTCTGGATCGGACGCGTCCGGTCGTCCCGACCGTTGGAGCCGCGAACAACTAATCGGACGCTGCCAGCGTCCGGTCACTTGCCACCAGACGCGTCCGGTCGCAATTTCGCCGCTCTGGAACCTCTTTGTACTCGATCGGACGCTGTTGTCCTGCGTCCGGTCGATTTGCCGCCAATGTCCGGTCAATGCTGAGTGTGTTGTCGGGCTGATGAACAGTGCCATCGGTGCGTCCGGTCGATTTACTTGTTCAGCGTCCGGTCACTGCTGCTGACGCCTGCTGTTGCCTTGCCACTGATCGGAGCATCCGATCACTTTTCTCTAGTGTCCGGTCCAGCGTCCGGTCACTTCTGTGAGCTCGTTTCTTCGCGATCTTGCGTGCAGCTTGGTTCCTATCTTCGTGCTTGGACTTTGCTTGATATCTTGGGTCTTCTATTGTATTCCTAAGGTCTTGCTTGTGGTGTTGATCATCGGATCATCACGTCGCCTTCGTCCAAGTCACGTCTTGCACCCTATTGAACTATAAAACAAACACTTGTAAATGCATTAGTCCAATTTGGTTGTGTTGGTCATCAAACACCAAAATCCAAAGTAAATGGGCCTAGGGTCCATTTTCCTTACACACAGTAAAAGAGTCACGCAACTAGAACATGTCTTCTCCAACAGCCTATGCAAAAGTCCTCGCCCCGCCCCGCTCCTCGCTCCCTGCCTCGCCCCGCCCCGCTCCTCGCCACGCCGGCGGCTCCCCGCCGCAGTCCCGCCTGGCGCTGCACTCTGACGCAAACAACAAACAAGCACAGACTGACGGAAACACGGAACTGAAGAAGAACACAGACGACGGGGCTGCTCGCCGTGTGCGAACTCCGGGGAACGCAGAAGGCGCGACCTACCGAGGCTTTGGACAAGGAGCGCTTGGCTCTATACCCACCTGTGCCACTCGGCAATTGGAGCCAAACGCCGAAGTGCTTCAATAGAAGCCCAACACAACCCGAACGAAGAACAGAGCAAGGCCGAGCGCTACGAACAGCAGCTCGCCTGCAAGAAAATCGACTGGATCTCCATCAAATCAAAACTATTTTCTCGCAACCTTTGCACAGATGAAATTCAGCTTAGCACCAACCTATTCCCCAAAAATCATTGTCTGGGATTGACCCAAACTCCGGGAAACTCAAATTAAGACCAAGAACATGAGTTTTTCCCAAAATAAAAATCGGCTTGGATCTTGATGCACCAGTGGAATTAGCTCAAATCACTTGGGGATCTTGTTCATCACTCGATAAAGCATCAATCTGTCCAAGCAAAATCCAAAGAAAAACTCAAATCCATCAAGAACCAAGAGAGGGAAGCACTGGAAACCAAGGACTCGGGCACGAAACAACTCAGACTCAAAAATCGAACCCTAGAGGGCAACGTGAGGAAGGGGCATCACTTCCCAACACAAATCACCAGTTGAATACACAGACAAGTGCTCAATCTGTCGAGGTCAGGGCCGATGTAGTTGGTGCTGAGGTCGACGGAGCGCAGGCGCGGGAGGCGGCAGAGGGCGTCGGCGGGGAAGGAGCCGACCAGGTTGAGGTTGGGGAGGGAGACCTCGGTGACGGCGCCGTAGTCGTCGCAGGTGACGTCCGTCCAGGCGCAGGGCGCGGCGTGGCTCGTGTTCCAGCCGGCGAGTGCGTCCGCGGCGGCCAGAGATTTGCGTCGTCTCTCTCGAAGACGCTTATTTGCGTTTCGCATCGGGTGGTACGCAAAATAGATCTGCTGTTTGGGTCTTCTGTTGGACCGTATTTTTTGATAAACAAAACACTGTGTACGACACATTTTGTGTTTGGGTCGCACTATTGGAGACAGTCTTAGTCTCCTAATTCCATCCGAGCTACTGCCCCATACTTGCAACGCACGCCCCAGCAGCTGCTTCCCCTTTTTGTCAGATGAAACTACCGTCTATTCTGCAAGCTTGTCTATATGTCTGCGAAACCACTGCTTTATGTGATTCGGCCTCTCAATCTCCCCCTCCATAATTGCATTGACCACTATGAAAGCACAAGGAGGTTTGAAAGCGAAAGGAAAAACGTTGCTGCTAGTTGAAAGGGCAGAATATATTCTACACGAAGTGCTGGTAGTTGAAAGGGCAGAAATATATCTTTTGCTTGAGCACAGAATAATAGTGCGTAGATCCATGTATGTTGCATACATGTTTTCACCTTGGAGATTGTTACCGTTCTTTTATTTGTCAAAAGTAGCAAATGGGATATTCACTTTCACTAAAATGCGTTAATAAGCATATTTGTTGGGTCCACCGAAATCTCATCTATAATTTAGGGCCGTTGCTTTTGCTGATTCATTTTCGCTGAAAAATGTTTTACTGATTCATTTTGTTCACTATCATTTAAATGAATTTTACCTAAAAGTTGGCATTTGTTGTTTTGCAGGTATTGATTTCATTGACACTGAAGTTGTTGATGATGTTGTGGTACCATATTTGAGTGAGGTAGACTGTCTTCTTACTAGTAGTCCAATCGCATCATACTACTCAGAAAACATAGCACAACTAATTGCTGCTTCTGTTACGGCACGGGGAGTTCTTTTTGGAAATGCTCATGTCACGCCATCAAAGTATTTATTAGACCTTCTGTATTACTTTATATGACAGAGCTAAGGGACTTTTCACTTTTTACTACGATTTGTCCTAGGACTGTCTCAGTCGGTGTTTTTGACCACCCACGAGTAAATTTATATTTACGCGTCTCGTTTGGATGGTGTGTTTAGAGGACACAAGAGTTTATACTGGTTCGGACGGAATGTCCTTACGTCTAATTTGCTGCTGCTCGTGTTACTGACACTTGGTTTACAGTAGGGATTAGAAACAGACGGAGAGGGAAAGGATCCCAAGTCTCTAGTGGAAGGAGTGAACGGATGCTGAGAGCTCGATTGCCGCTCAGCCGTGTGCTCGTGTCGTGCTCTTCTGTTTTTTCTCGATCCCCAGCGTGGGATGTCCTGCTTTCCCTTTTATAGGCGAAGGGAAAACACAGGTTACAGAGGAGGAAAAGGAGAAGAACGAGAGAGAAGAAGGCTTCCAGGGTGGCCGGGTTCTTCTTCTCCTTCATGCGGGCCCCGCTGATCTTGTAGATGTCAACAGGGACGGCTCCATGTCGCGGCCCTGTTCGTCATTGGCGCCATGCGCAGGCGTCACCTGCCGGTCATGGCATTCCACTACGTCCTGGCGGACGTCGTGGTGAACTAACGCGTCTGTCAGCGTCCGTACGAGGATTAGACAGAACAAAACCGGCACTTCTGACACTGTTCTTGATGTGAATCCCCAGGTATGACCCGTCATGGCCACGGGTTACATCGAGGCGTGCCAGCCTCTTCTCTGACGTCAGAGTTTTGACCCATGCCCATACGTTTGGACCTAGAGTGGTTGGCGGCGGTATGGGTCCCCGTCGGACGAGACGGAAACCATGTCCTTGGGGTCGGGCGAGATGGAGCCGCACCCAAGGGGTCGGGCGAGATGGAACCCACGTCCTTGGGGTCAGGCGAGATGGAGCCCGCTGCCTTGAGGTCGGGCGAGATGGAGCCCGCGGCCATACAGAAAAGTCAGCATGGGTGCTACCTTTCCTGCTTTGGGTATCCCTAATATCGATACCCGACAGTAGCCCCCGAGCCTGTGGAGGAGTAGAATACTCCTTTGGAGGCTTTTCCGGACAAGAGGACTCTGAGGGCCTTAGCTAGCCCGCGGTGTGTCCTGGTAGGACGGTGATTCCCTTTTGTCGCGATCGGTCTTCTTGGAGGCATGTAACCGTTGGATCCAAAAGGTTGGAAAGATTGTTCTTGATTCCGGTCCCCTAGGATCCGATCGGTCCACCGTCGTACTACGACCGCGTGTTTGATCTCCTTGCGAGTCTAACTTCTATCGAGCCCCTGCGCGTAGCGGGGGCCCGATCGAGGGTCGGTTCGTCTTGTGATCGTCATCCCTCAAGCATTTTTTTATAAAATGGAGGGGCTGAGCCATGCCACGTTTTTCCTCGGTGGACGAAACATGGTGCTCGGTGAGCTGTTAATGGGCTAGTCCAAGTGGGGTCCTGGCTCACCATTCGCGAGGGTCCGACATGGGTTAGCTGGTGACCGATTCCGGACTCTTGGCGGCCAATCCATATAGTTCTTAGGTCCGTTCGGCCGGTCCCAAGGGCTCGTTGCCTTTCTTCGAGAAAAAACCATGGACTAGAAACTGACAAAGACTCGAACAAAGACCAGGATGCCCGCAACATTCGTGCGCCCGGGTACTGGCCGCTAGTGGGCCCATCCCTTTCCACCCCTCGCTCTAAGGGTACCCTAGAGTGGCTGTGAACCCATCGATGGGCCAGCCTTCAAACTCCTGGTCCTCAATGGACCGTAGGAGCGTTTTCAGCTCTGTATCTCTCCTTACATGCGATGGTTCTTGGCCCATCGACCGGGCAAACCGTCATCCAGCGTGTTCTTTGAGGGCGCTGCCAGAGATAGCGTGCACACGATCTTTGGAGGGAGGTGACGTGACATGGCGCAGCGGACACGTGAATCTAGGCGGATGGTTCGCCTTCTCGCCCCGCTCCGTCCTATAAATAGTGGCCTCCCCCTTCATGTTTCTGCACACCAAAACCACAACCTTACCTTCTTCGTTTCTCCACCGGCGCCGTTCGGATCTGCCATGCTTGCTCATCCGCCGCTGAAGCCCTAGATCTATAGCTTCTACTACAAACCGGTCCTTATGTGACTGAGGCGAGTATCTCCCACAGAAATCCTCTCCAGGCATCCCAGCCATGATAAACTACCTTCATAGTTTACCACTACTCGTCCCATATCGAGGTTTAGTTTCAGGTTTAACAAGTTGTAGGTTCCACTATTATCCCTAAATTAGTCATGGTGTGGAGCTCATAAAATAACAAGATAACCATTTATCTTAGTCATATCGCATTAACCGGGCTTATTCTCTAGGGTAATAATCTCAGTCATGTTTTAACATTTCAGTGGTTTAAAGCAAGATGGTAGGGATGGGAGCTAGGACTTGCCTTCGTCGTTATCACCTTCTGGCACGTCTACAAAATTCGGGTCTTCGTCCTCTTGACGATTACCGTCGTCTGTCGGACGTATCGGTCGAATAAGACCACTGTTATACATGAAAGAAAAGGCAAAAGCAAACATAGAACTATAGGTGGCACTAGGTGCAAATGGTAGGGTTTGATTTTAGATGAATTTTAGAAGTGGTTTCATGCAAAAAGGAGTTAGGGTTTAAAAGTTATGTATTTAGAAGTTTATTCTATAGCTAATTAACTAGGGGGAATTTTCTATGCATTTTCTGGTGCATAAAAATAGGTGCAAACTGCATGGTTAATTTCCTTAATGCATCTAGTTTATTTATAAATTTTCTGAGAATTTTTCTAAGCTAGGAGAATGCATTTTAACACTATGTGTACACTAGCCGGGTGTACCCAGCATTTTCTAAAGCGTACCCCACGCTGTGTGTGTGATGTGTGTGTGTGATAGGTGGGCCACCTGTGTGCGTCAGTAGTGATGGCGGCGTCGGCGGGGCATGGGCCCACGTGTCAGTGAGGGAGAGAGAGATGGACGGGGACGGAGGGTGACGGCAACGCCGTTTCCTCCTGGTCCCACCTGGCAGAGACAGGGGAGGGGGAAGAGGGGAACGGCGGTGGACGAAGGTGCCCGCGCCAGTGACGGAGCAGGGGAGGGGGAGCAGGGCTCACCGGAGCGGCTTACGTCGGCGGCGTCAGCCTTCGGGGGTGGTGGATGTAGGGTGGACGGGGTCCGCGGGGTCACGCCGCCGCCGGTGGCGGGGTCGCCGTGCTTCCGTTGACCTCCGCTGGCACCAGGGTGGCGCTGACAGGCGTTGACGACGTGGCTGTGCATCGTATGGCTGTCGGACGCGAGGAGGACGATGAAGCCGACAGGTGGGGCCCGGGCGTCAGTAGGAGAGAGGGAGAAGAAGGGGGAGCGGGCGAGGCCGGGCCGAGCTGGGCTACGGCTTGCTGGGCCGGCTCGTGCGGGAGGAAGGGAGGGAGGAAGAGAAGGGATGGGCTGCTGTGGGCCGAAGGGAGGAAGAGGGGAGAATGAGCCCGTGAAGCTTCCTTTTCTAATTCCCTTTTCTATTTCCTAACTCAAATATGCATGTGTCTAAATGATTTCAAATTTAAATTTGAATACATAAGTGTATAAAAGGGTGCCACCATAAGTTCAACAAGTCAAGCAATCATTCACAAATAAGGTTGCACATATATATTTTTATGTTACTATGTTATTTTATTTGTCAAAATTATCTAGGTTAGCTATATATGTTATCTCCTATGTAATTTTTTTTAAAAATTCAAATTTTTAGTCATTTCTAAATCTAGGTCAAATTTTTAGGTTGTTATACGGTCAGCGTGCTACACCAGCTTATAGAGTAGGTTAGACCATATTTGGACAGGGATGATACCGTTTGCCAAGTTTAGGGACCTGCGGTGATCACCTTGAAAGTTCAGGGACCGGGATGACACCGTCGGCCAAGTTTAGGGACCGACGGTGATCACCTTAAAAGCTTAGGGACCTGGATGACACCGTCTGCTAAGTTTAAGGACCCATAAATATTACTTTAGAAGTTCAGGGACCTGATTGATATCGCTGTCCAAGTTCAGGGACCCGTGGTGAATTTTGCTCTTGTTTACATTTATATATATCAGAGTTCGAGAAGGCAACACCAATCAGTGACTTCACACCTCAGAAGCTAGGTTCTTCTTTATGGTTGACCACTAGCGAAGAGTGAGCAGGCTATGATGCGGTAACATCGTTTATCGCTAAATGTTAGGGCGGATGCCAATGAACATTCATTTTGGCGAGCTGATTTTGCCATGTTCATATCTACAACGATTACTGGCCTACAGAATCATTGATGATTCCAACATGTAAAGCGATCTGAACGGATTTCCCACATCCGGTTATCTTGCACTCCTGCTAATGTGTTTTTTTGTTACTCTACGCATATTCTACGACAATGATACGCCATGGGCGTCCGTCCGTCCGGATGCACCGACCCACCCGCGGCGCTCACATGCACTGCACGTCGTGCGCTTAAACCCGAGTCGCCCGTCCGCGTCGCGTGCCGCGTGCCCCTGCCCCACTCCACGTTCGCTGCTGCCGTCCCACTTCGCCTTGCTCCCTCCCTCCCGTCGCACGCACAGCCTGCTCCCACCCATCGTGCGCGCCGCCTGCCTGGCTGAGCCAAGGCCGGTGCTAGTGGTGGTGACGATGGTGGTGCTCGTGCGCCGCCGCTTGCTGCCGGCTCTCACCCCGACGTTTGGAATCGACCGGCCTCAGCCTTCCCTATGTTGCAAAACACATGTTTGAAGCGTTTTTAGAGGTATGTTTTAGATGTTTATATGGATGTTGGAGTGGTAGTTTTTGGATGCGGCACATGTTGCAAGAGTTTGAGCAAAATGTTTTATCTGTTTCAGACACATGTTACAAGTGTTTTATCTGGACGTTGCATATGTTGCAATGGTTATGTTGTAAATATATGTTTCAAATATTTTAAACGTATGTTGTAATTGTTTTATCTAAGTGTTGTAAAAGTAGATTTGGATGTAGGGTTGTTGAGAGAGATTACGAGAAAGAGAGAGCTAGTGCGGGAGCCATGATGACGTCGTTGTGGGAAGGAGGCGTAGGGCGTGCAACGCCGGTGTGAAAGAGGCGGGGGAGTCATCCGAGTGACGTGGAAGAGGTGGGCGCGAAGTGATGTGGACAGTGGCGGAGCTAAGGGTATACCCTGCAATTCCGGCAAGTGAGCAAGTGTGTATACGTATTTATATAAAGAAAAAAGAAAAAAAAAACACTTACCTGCTGCATACCTGAGAGTCGAGCCCGAGCGTGCGACGACAGCGAGAGGCAGGCCGTGAGCGAGCGTCAGGCCCACGTGGGCACGCGGCCCATGCGCCCAGGAATTTTTTTATTTTTAATTTTTTTCTAAAACAAATTCCAAATTTAATATAGTTGTTTTTTTATTTTCAAATCTAATACTTTTGGTCACGCCAAAGTACGTGGCGTGACCAAAACATTTTATCGCGCCACATGCATCGGCGCGGCACGATCTACCACGTCAAACAATGATTTCCACGTGGAAATCCTTGCCGCGCCACTGCTGTTTGCGCGTAGCACCGCGGCTTACAGACCTGCAGGGCAACACGCAACTTCAGAAAAATTATATCTTTTTCATACGATCTCAGATGGAGATGATCTTTATATGAAAATTATAGCTCTCAATGAGATCTACAACTTTCTGATTTTGGATTTTTTATTTGAGGTCGTTAAAATGTTAAAAAAATTAAACAATATTTCAGCAATATATTATTCGCGTAGAAGCACTTGTCGTCTTGGAAAAATCATATTGTTCTTATATGGTGTCAAATGGAGATACTTTCTATATAAAAGTTGTAACCCTAGATGGGATCTACAAATTTGTAGTTTTGAGTTTTTGCATTTGAGATCATTAAGATGTTTAAGCAAAATAATATAAAGTTTCAGCATCATATTAATCGTGTACATGCACTTGTCGTCTTAGAAAAATTATATCTTTCTTATATGGTATAAAATGGAGATATTTTCTATATGAAAGTTATAGCTCTCGGTGTGATCTACAAATTTATAGTTTTGGGTTTTTGTATTTGAGATCATTAAGATGCTTAAAAAATAATAATATAAAGTTTCAATATCGTATTATTTGCGTACAAGTGCTTGTTGTCTTGGAAAAATTATATCTTTCTTATACGGCGTCAAATTGAGATACTTTGTATATGAAAGTTATAGCCCTCGATGGGGTCTATAAATTTATAGTTTTGAGTTTTGCATTTGAGGTCGTTATCTTCGACGCGCGATGTGACTGATTACTAATCGAAAGTCGACTCGAGGATTCAAGTACTAAAAAAAGATGAAGATGATTGATTTGTTAGGCTGATGGTAGGGTCACACACTATTACTATCTCACTGTACTTTCGCCATCGCTTTGCATAAAAGTTTTATGCAAAGATGGTGAAAAAAAGTTACGCAACAATAGACATCGTTAAGTGTAAAATTAGAAATTAAACTATGATCTTAACATATTCTTTTTATCGCTTAGTGTAACCATATTCTCTCGTCATATTTTCTTGTACCTAAAAATGGTACTTTTCTTTTTAACTAATGGTCAAGCACGTGTGGCATACACCAGAAAAGATTTTTATGAGGCGTTAAGCTCAAGTACATAATTAATATACTGCTAAAATTTTATATTATAGTTTAGCATTTTAATGACCTAAAATGGAAAAATCAAACTATAAAGTTGTAGATCTTATGGAACTTTCAGGTGGTGAACTAGACTTAACTCTGTCCCAGGAAGCTCAATAATTTATTTGATCTAAATTTCTTAGGGTAGAATTTGAATTGTAAACTCGCGCTTGTCACGTACCGCGGCAGTGCCGTGTGGGAATTTAACACTTATTCAAGTTTGTTTTAAACATGTCTAGTCCCGTCGCGCACCCAAGATAACGATCTCAAATGAAAAAAACCTTAAAACTATATATAAAGTTGTAGATCTCATCAAGAGTTACAACTTTTATGTAGAAAGTATCTTCATCTGACACCATATAAGAAAGATATGATTTTTTCAAGACAACAAATGATTGTACGCGATTAATACGATGTTGAAACTTTACATTATTTTTAAGCATCTTAATGATCTCAAATGTAAAAATCCAAAACTATAAATTTGTAGATCCCGCCGAGAGCTATAACTTTCATATAGAAAATATATTCATTTGACACCATATAAGAAAGATATGATTTTTTCAAGACGACAAGTGCTATGTGATTAATACGATGCTGAAATTTTATATTATTTTTTGAGCATCTTAATAATCTCAAATGAAAAACTCAAAACTATAAATTTGTAGATCTCACTGAGAGTTATAACTTTCATATAGAAATTATCTCTATTTGATACCATATAAAAAAGATATAATTTTTTCCGAGACGACGAGTGCTTGTACGCGATTAATACGATGATGAAACTTTATATTATTTTTCTTGAGCATCTTAATGATCTCAAATGCAAAAACTCAAAACTACAAATTTATAGATCCCATCGAGGGCTACAACATTCATATATAGAAAGTATCTCTATTTGACACCATATAAGAACCATTTGATTTTTCCAAGACGACAACGTTTGTACGCAATTAATATACTGCTAAAACTTTGTTTAATTTTTTAAACATCTTAGCGACTTTAAATGAAAAACCTTAAAACTAGAAAGTTGCAGATCTTGTTGAGAGCTATAATTTTTATATAAAGATTATCTTCATCCGAGATCGTATAAGAAAAATATAAGTTTTTTAAGATTGCGCCTCGCCGCGCAGGTCTGGATGCCGTGGTGCTACGCCCTGCGTTCACACCGTGGGCCATCGCCAGTAGTTGTCTAGTCGACCAGTCGTCCTCGTCCACAGTCCCGTTCGGCCTTCGCCCTGCCCTACGACCACACCGGCATGGCGGCATCTCGGTGAATTTGTGTTCAGAATTGTTCGGGTGAGATTCAATTTTTGTTATTTAGTTTTATGTAAAAAATTCATGTGTACTTTAATTGCTAATTGTTTAGCGTTAAAATTATAAAATTATCTATTGCGCAGCGAGGTCAAGGATTTGACGAGATTAATATGGAGTTGTCTTGTACGTCGGCCTTCGGTCCTTCCAATTTATTTGCTTCTTTTGATGCACAGAAGCTATGTAGACTAGTTGAGTTCTACACAAAGGAGTTCTCAAATAATAATTTGCTCAAACTTGAATTGTAACTAATGATAGCTTCAAAGGTTTATACAATATTGTTGATCTCTCATTTAAGCTTGTTGAAATAAAGAGACACAAAAGTGTATGATATGATTTATGAGCTCCTTAAATTGGTATTGCTTCTACCCGTGGCTACGGCAAGTGTTGAAAGGGTATTTTTTGCAATGGTTTTAGTAAAAACAAAGTTAAAAAATAAGATGATCGAGAGTCTTTTGGATGATTGTCTACTCACTTTTATTTAGCAGGATATTTTCTTTGAAGTTGATAAAGATGATATAAGACATTTATGTCCCTTCAAAAGCATCAAATAAAATAGTCAGAAAATAGCATTGTAAGTCTCTGGCTTTTATACCTATACTTCAATTATCGGTATGACTTTTGAACTATTTATACTATATTTAGTGGATGGTTTGAACTTAGTCCATAAATTTAAGCCTTATTATATTACTTAGTGCATATATATTAAATCACGTTGTCAATTTTATAATTATTACTGAACTGCTAAGATAAATTGACCGAATTATATATGAATTTATTTTATGACGTACTCTTAGATAAAATCTAGATTCGCCACTGGATGCGGAAGAGGCGGGCGGGACGTCGGTGCGGAAGAGACGAGGCCGAGTCATCCAAACGTGAGCAACGGAGCGGTCCGAACGCTAGCGCTGGAAACAGAGCTACCGCGGGCGACGCACGAATCCAAGAGACCAGCGCGGACGGCGGAAGTGACGCGGGCGATGCACGAATCCGAGAGACCAACAGAGCGGAGCAGACGCGGGCATCTAGACACGCGTAACCATCCGGACGTGTGGCCGGTAGTCTTTCCGCATATTCTATCGTGCAAAAACGGTCGTGCTTTCGTGTCGTGACACGCGCACGGGATTGTGCTGTTTAACCTAACAGCGCTGCGCATTCGGTCGCATAGCAACAAATCTAATTAGATGTTTCTTTTCTTTTTATTTTATTTTTTATTACAAAAAAAAACTTGTTGAGCGATCCGACGGGCACAAAAATCTCGATTGACTATTAAGGGTAATCATGTGCCGTTCGTCAGGATCCAAGCGCAACATTATTTTATTGCGAGTCAATGGTACCCGTAAAGTGCAATCAGCTTGAAACGAAAGCCAAAAGGAGATGAGATTCACGTCTTTCGCCACGCTGTCGCGGCCAGCCGCGGCCTCCGTTGTCGGTGCCCGAACCCCTCCACTCCACCCCTCCACGGCTGAGGTACCATTCCCTTCCTTTCCATCGCAGCGAATTGCCGATTGCGCCAATGAGGGTGGGTCTTGTAGAGGCCTGATCCGGAGACCTAACCACCGGGGCTTTTTTGTCGGCGCCGTCGGGTTCGAGCGGCGGCGGCGGCGGCGGCGATGTTTTGGAAGGATAGCGGCAGCCGGAGCAGCAGCGGCAGTGGCCGGGATCAGAACGGCGTCGGCCCCTTCGGCCAAGTGCGCGTCCTCATCGTCGGTGATTCAGGTGTGTGCCTTCGCGACTTGTTCTGAACCTGACACATGAGAACATGATAGGCAATCATATTAACTGTCAATCGTCTGTCTGGTGTTTCGGAATGTGAAATGTTCCAAAATGGGCTGTTAAATTTCAGAATGGGATGTTCCTGCATCAACGTGACGCATGCGAACGTTATCTGTTCTGACTGTGTGAATTGGACAGGGACTTTAGGTGCAGTCAGCAGTTGTGTCAATATTGTATGGTGTGATTGGTTATATCTTATGCAGCACAATCCAAGTCAGCATAAACATATTACATATGCAATGTCTGACTGTTTCTGTTAGGTCGTCCTGCACAAGCAAACCGTGTTTAGTAATTGTTCGTCTTACCTCCGTATTCCAGTAGAAGTCTCCTGTTTCTAGTAGAGGCAGGGGAGGTGAGAATCTTTCATTATTGTGTGCCCCCATCGGCTTGTGTAAATCTAAATCTAGCATACTAGATGTAATGCACAGACCTGGATACAGGCTCATGTCGTCAACCAAGCCTGTAGAGTATTGTATAAGACTAGGCGAATTGAAGTCAGCTGATGCAGCCACATTAGTTTTCCTTGTGGGGAACAGGATTTTCCGTACTGTACAATGGGATAGTCATGGTACAGAGTAACTGAAATCGCAAAGTTTTAATCCCAGCCTAGCTCATCAACTAATGTTAATTTCGATATTCTATTCATACTTGAAGCTAAACTTTAATATCCTATTTCATACTTAAAAGCAGTAACTGCAAATTTCCATCCGGTCATTTCTGGTTTCTAACCTGGTTCCAATATCTGAAGCCCTGGTTGGAAATTTATTCTGGCTGGATGCTCACTGATCCAATTATCGATCAAGGACTGACCCTAGCATCTTCACAGAAATATGGCCCCTTTACTGGTGCTCTGTTGTCCTAAGTAATCCAGAACATAACCCTTTCTTGGAGCCATGTTATCTTTAAACTGGAAGCTTCGATGGCCATGAACCTTATGAGCAATAATGCCTGAAACATCATTGTGTTTAGTTCCTTCATAAGCATATGTGTAGCTTTTAAAGAGTTGCAACTCTATAGCATTTCTCTTTGAAGATTGAATTGCTTATCCTGCTCTCCATCATATTATGGACAAATATTGAAGTAAGTCCTACAGTAGTATTTATGCTCAGTAGTATGTCCTACAGTCCTACACCAATGGAATGGAAGTCATGTGATGCGGCTGCACTTGTTTGCCTTGTCAGGATTGTGATTTTCCGACCTGTAAAATGGAAGCTGTCATCATATTAAGTCACTAAAATCAGAATCACACATGCATTTGGAATCTTTGACTAGTCTGTCGCCTAATCTAACCAAGTTCAGCTGTTCTATTCATACTTGAAAGCAGAGTAACCGCTAATTGCTAACTGGCCAGGTCTGGTTCTGAACCTGATTCCAGTATCTGAAACTCTGGTTGGAATTGTTCAGGGGTGCTCATCAGGCACCCACACTGGCATCTTAATATTAATAGAAATATGACACCTTTATTTGTGGCACGTTGTGGTAACTGTACCGAGACTAAACCCTTCTTGGAGCTTTGCTGCCTTTAGCCTGGAAGCTTGATACCTGTGAACCTTTGGCAAGAATACCCATGGCATTGACTCCTTCACTTCTCCTAAGCATATGTGCAACTTTTAAATGGCTGTAATATCTCTCTTTGAAGATTGCGTTGCTTATCCTGCTCTATATCGTGTTATGGAATAATGTCTTGAAGTAAGACCTACCAAAAAAAGGAAGCAGCATAGAACAAACTGAGCTTTGCTAATTATCTGTTTTGTTTTCGAGAACATGTAATGCGCATGATTCATTAAGTACTAAGAAATAACAACAAAGTCACAGATAGTTTCATGTTGGACCAATCGGCCTGCAACTTACATGACAATAGGGATATAAAGGCCATTATTTCCTTCAACGCCTACTCTGTTAATTTTTTCCTTGAATAAGTTAAAATGTTCAATTACATTCCTTGCTTTAATCCTACATGTTATATGGTGTGCTTACAGAATTGGCAAGTGGCAACTAAACAGTCCACAATAAAGTTGCACGATTTCAAATTTTACACTGCTGGCTATAGTTCTTTAGCTGTATGCATTGTCCTTTCCCCCTTCTCAGGTGTTGGGAAATCTTCATTGGTGCATCTCATTTTAAAAAGTTCTGCTATTGCTCGACCAGCTCAAACAGTAGGATGCACTGTGGGAATTAAAGTGAGTATTTTCTGTGCTTTCGTCACTTGTAGGGTTTGCAATTTGTGTCTGATTACACTCCTTTTTCTGCTTACCATTTCAGCATGTTACTTATGGAAGTGCGGGTGGTTCATCTAATAACATCAGTGATGCTGAAAGGAACTTCTTTGTTGAGCTTTGGGATGTCTCAGGACATGAACGGTACAAGGCATGCCGGTCGATTTTCTATACACAAATCAATGGTACATGCTGTGTCACTCTTTTTATTTCCAACATAGTACTGTTCATATCCTTGATCTTTTTAAGCATCTTTGGCTATCTTTCCTATGTGGGCATGCGGATCTTTCCTATAGTAGGCCTATTTATTATATTTTCTAGTGTCAATGCTTCAATATGCATAGGCTACCTTTAGCAGTTGTTGATCCACACCCGGTGCTTGTCTATATCATTTCTGTCAGTTCTTTGCTTTATTTCTACTTTGGTTCTAAATTTCTTCCCACTTTAGTCTTGCCAGCGGTCAGAATCTCTTAGGGAAACCTCTGTCCTTTCTAGTTATCTTACTTCTTATCGATCAATACTAAACATCAAATTCACCATTTCCAAAATTATCCATCAGGTGTCATATTTGTTTATGATCTCTCTCAGAGGAAGACCAAGACAAATTTGAATAAATGGGCAGTTGAAGTTGCTGAAACTGGCACATTTTCAGCTCCATTGGGATCTGGTGGACCAGGAGGACTTCCGGTGCCTTATCTGGTAATTGCTAATAAAGTGGATATCCTTCCAAGAGACGGGACAAGAGCAAGCAGGGGGAATCTTGTTGATCTTGCTCGCCAATGGGCTGAGAAGCAGGGCCTTCTTCAATGCAGTGAAGAACTTCCACTCACAGAGAGCTTTCCTGGAAACTCTGGTCTTGTGTCGGTTAGATCTCTTATTAGCATCCCCCTGCTCTCGCCTCAGGGTACTTCATTTTCTCTTATGGAAGGTGATGTGGTAACATGTATGCTTTGTTTGTAGGCTGCTAAACAAGCAAGATATGACAAAGAAGCTGTGATCAAGTTTTTCCGCTTGGTTTGTTATTAGAAGAGTTTCATTGGTTTATTTTATCCACTCTGTATATTTCACCATTAATGTGATGCTACTGAAATGCATTTTTCAGCTGATCAGAAGAAGATACTTTTCAAACGAACCTCCTGCCCCAAGTCCCTGGTCCCTTACTCCAAGAGAAGATACCATCCTTCCTGTGGAGAGTCTTGGAGGTGGCGTCGATAGCTTCCAAAGGAAAAGGTGAGCAAAGCTCAGATGAACCAAACAAAATGATGACATAAATGGGGAATACTTTATTCATCTATGCGTAATTGCGACATAGGTTGCAAAAATGTAAATTTCTTCTACTTGTCTATAATTTTGTGCAGCCTTAGCGGTGAGGGGTTTTTGTACAACGGAGTAGTCCCACTCCCAGCGCAGAGGAACCTCACACCGCCACCAACTCTGAACCCGCAGCAGCCTGTGTCGTCCTTGGATAACTACAGGTATCATCGATTCTCCTCCTCGTCGCTTCCGGACGTGAGCAGCAATAGAACAAGCCGAGAAGACATTATTGATGTATGATATGTACTGCTTAATGCCTTTGCTTGCAGCATTTGAATGCTGCCACGGTGAACTTTTATTTTGTTTTAAATTCCTGTCGGTATCAGATCACTAGGAAGTGATTCTTTCTCCTTTTCATTTCCTTTTTATCTTCCATCTGCATTCATTTGGAATACGTGTTGACTTGGGATGAAGGCAATACATGATACTACGCCAGTATACAAAAGCAAATAGAAGATTTTTTTAAACTGTTTTTTTTACTTGATCTGGTCTAACTTGGCAAGCTTGATTTATTAACTTGCTGGATGATGTTAAGAAGTACTACTTTCACAGCCAGATTAAGTCCCCCTGGCCATGAGGGCGAGCCTTTGGTTCTTCAAGTCCTGAAGGATCTGATCATATCCTCTCATACCATTCTGGATTTCTGGTGGACTGGTCGGTGGCGACCCCATCACGCAACTTGGACCGGACCAGCGAACAGCGATATCATCACACGCACAAGCACGCAACGCAGCTGCACAGGCCGCACGGCCGCGGTCCGCACCAGACATCGTCGGCATCACCGCCCATGGATGGAGCGTGCTGAAATCCAAAACGGTACGTGGCGCAGGCCCCGTACAAGCGGCCGGGCGTTTTTACCGGCTACGGCTAGCCACCCGTGCTCGTCGCGTTTCGAGCCTGAAGCATTCTACGGGCGCGCCCGCCCTCCGCACGTTCAGTCCATGTCCATCCCAGACGGCCACATGTCGACCCACTGCGCGCATGGCCGCACGTCTCGGCTCTCAAGTGTCGCCCACGCGGCGCGACAGCAACCCAGCTGGTATTCGGCCGGGCGTACGTCGGTCGGGCGCGGTCGTGCGAACTAGAGCGGACTCGAGAAGAAGACCGTGACTCCGTGCCTCCGCGCCTAGCTAGTCGTACCAGTAGGAACGAAGACCTGATCAGGCCCCGTTCGGCTTATAAAAAACGACACTATTCGACTTATTTTTTTTAGCAGAAACCGTGTTTTTTTTTACAGTATTTTAGTCGGGTGTTTTTCAGCCAAATTCAGCCAGCCGAACAGGGCCTCTGTAGAGACAAAGGTAGCTAAACGTGTTTGGCTAGCTCCTACGGTCTTCTTAGCCATATTGCTTAGTTATTATGGCTTGTTTTGTTCATTATTAGTGCTAATTGTTAGCATCTAAAATTAGTATAATGGATCCAAACAAACCCTTAATTACTGGGTTAGCATCTTCAAATGTGCTCACCAAGTATACAGCAACTGAATACCAAACCTCTTTTATGGTTGCCAAATGCCAAAGTTTAGCAACTAAACCCTAATATTTGGCATCAAAAACCGTATTATGATGCTTTTATTTTCTTTCTTCCAGTTAATGAGGATTTCTTTGTGCCATGAAGATAAAATATTGTCTGCGTTGTGTTACCCAAAAAGAAAAATCTTGTCCTCATAGCAACAACTCGATTATCAAAAGGACATGGGGCCTTCTTAGGCTCCCTTTGGAACGCAAGAATTATACATGAATTTCACAGGATTTAGTTCATTTTTCATAGAAAAAACGCAGGACCAGGAAAAAAATCCTGCATTCCAAAGTCTCATTTGTGATTCCTAAAATTTACTCTAGGTGAACATCTTTTTGTATGGAGAATTCCTTTCATCAACAAAATAATGTCTAGCGTAGTATCGAGTCAAATCATTTTAAGTTTGACAAAGTTTATAAAAAATATTAATGATATTAAATAAGTGTTATTAAATTCATCATGAGATATATTTTTCTAATACACTTGTGTGTTATAAATAGTAATACTCTTTTATATAAATTTAGTTAAATTTTAGAATTTTTTTACATCTTTTCTCCGGACGAAGGTAGTTGGTAGTACTTGTATTTCTGCAAATTCGGCTTTAAGACGTTAAGGGGGCATTATATTCCTTTTGTCATGCTACTACATGTGTTATCCACAATATAAGTTCCTTGAATTATTATATTCAGTTTCTGGACAGTGTGTCCGTTGATTTTAATCAAAAACGAATCTTGAAATTAAACAATATGGATTTTATTTGTTTGTGTAATATCGATATACTCTGACCCGAAAAATCTTAAGGCCCTGTTCGTTTCGTTGAAATTTGACTTATGCTGATGCTTATGTTGATTTGTTGTGAGAGGAAAACACTGTTCGTTCGCTGAAAAGTACTGCTGAAGTAGTGCTGCATAACAAGGTGTAAGATTGACAAACTCACCTTAGGACGTAAGGTATCTCCTTGATGACAGCTATATCTATATATGTCGCGTTTGAAAGTGCAATCAAGTCTTAATTGTGGGTTTTGGTGATAATGACCACGTAGTTAGAGAACTAATAAAATTTATCGAGATGACAAACAGTGAATTTATATTCGATGATGCTACACGAAATGGAGGATCCTCAATTATAAATATAGATGGCTTCAAACTCAAAAGAGGTTTAAGATTCTTTTATATCTTGAATTTGAGTATAGGAAAAACCGTACTATAAAGGGGACACGATGCTTAAGCTAATATATGCTACCAAGTGCTCAAACAACCACAAGCATCGTCAGATTCACAACCAAGACAGTCTATACTTCACTATTACCCTTGCTGTCTTGCGTGGTGCGGCATTGTCGCACTAGAAGAGAGGCACTGACGCACTTGAGTCGTGGCATAAGGAAGTTAGCGCCCACGCTGATTTCCCCGGATGGCTCGAGACGTATTAAACGGTCTCACCCGACCCCTTGGGTGCGGGATCCGTCTCGTCCGACTCCAAGATCGCGGGATCCGTCTCGCCCGACCACTTGGTGCGGGCTCCGTCTCACCCGACCCCATGGTCGGGGGATCCATCTCGCCCGACCCCAAGGTCGTGGGCTCTGTCTCGCCCAACCCCAAAGTCGTGGGCACCGTCTCGCCTAACCTCTAGGCCATGGGCTCCGTCACGCCCGACCTCGAGGCCGTGGGCTTTGTCTCGCCTGACCCCTTGGGTGCGGTGACCGTTGAGGGCTGGGGGTATATATACCTTTCTCTTTCCTTCCCAACGACTATCTGTGATTTAAGTGACCGTTGGGGGCTGAGGGGTGTATATATATATACCTTTCCCCTTCCTTTCCAATGGTCACGTGCCTCTTTTTCCTCACTTGAGCACGTCTAAAGCAGAGCAGGAGCTCTCTCTCTTCCTCCATTGTTGACCTCAAGCCCTCAAGCAAATCCATTGATTTCCCCATCAATCCTTAAGGAAAAAAGGTCCCAAACTCAATTAGAGAGCAGCTCCATTGATTTCACAACTCTAAAGAGCACTTGGTTCATGTTTTGGCCGGCGGTTGTGTTTGTTACTCTTGGAGCTTGGCTCCTAGCCGGCTAGAGCGTCGCCCGTGGAGCTTGCCAACTTGTGTGGCAGTCTTGGGAGGTTTGTAACGATCTCTTGAAGCTAGTAAACTCACCCCTCATCTCAAGAGTTAAGTCACTTGACTTGAGAACAAGGAAGGGCTAGAAAGCTCTAAGCCTTAGTGGATAACCTGAACAATGTGGAGGTAGGCAAGCCTTGGTGGCGAGCCGAACCACGGGATAAATTATTGTTGAAAGTGCATCTAGCCCTTTAGTGGATTTTGGATGATTGAATCACAACACGATTAAAGATCTAACATTTTCTCTAAGTGTGAAACAGGAAATTGGTTATCTCACAGATACTTAATGAAGCCAAAATGATGTGTTGTAGCATGCCTCTATTTGATAAACTAGTATCTAGGAAAAAGAGTTGAAAATTTTTCATATTATGCATGAAAATTATTTATAAAAGGCAACTTATGTATCATGATCAAGGTCTGTATTGATTGTTTGTTTCTGGTCATAGTATATAGGTGATATGTATCCATATCTTATAAAGAGAGTCATATAGATTATAGCTAACTCCCACTGTTTTGGGGAGTGCGGCAGTGCCGGGCTAGGCATGCGGTAGTGCCACACTTTGAATCTCATTTGGGATTTGACGCAAATGGTTTTACTATGGGGCCCATTTATTCTTCCTCTTATCCTCTCATATTCTCGTTTGAGAAGATGGAGCACAGAGATAATGACCGAAGGGGGAAAAGAAAGATGAATGAGCAAAGAGACAAGGATCCACCTCGCCATGGTCGAGGGATGTCAACAGCAGCAGACAGTAGTGCAACTCCAAGGGGACTTGGTGACAGGAGGAGGCACGAGCAATACATTGAAGATGAGGAGAGGCTGGAGATGATAGGTCATACCACTGATGCCATTCCTGACACCCCATAGCATCTCTCTGAGTTTGATGGCAGATACATGAGAGATTTTGAGGGTGAGATCATCATGAGACCTCCAGATGACTCCCACTAGCATGCAGTTGTCAACTATTCCAAGAGTTGGAAGATGGTGGAAGAGGCAAGGGGGATCAATCCCTATGCAATGCGCAAGGATTTGGGCATTGATTATAGATTCTGGAATGAGTTTCATTCCAACTTTTATGCCACAACCATTCTTGCATCTAAGAAAACTAAGATCATCAAGATGCAGTACATTTATTGGGATGAGATGCAGGAGAAGGAGGAGCCTGAGTTTGACAAGGTAATCAAAATTTGTGACAGGTTCCAGCTTTCAGACATCATGGGTTTCCAGTATAACTAGAATGAGGAGGTCCTTGCACAGTTTCATACCACATACTTCTATGACCAAAGCTCTGATAAGATTCACCAGATGACTGATGGTTGGCACTATCGAGTTGACTTTGTCACTTTTAGCCGGAGTCTTGGCTTTGGGGTGGAGCACAGAGGTTACACTTACATTCATGATGAGCCTCAAGCTGAGATCCATGACATTAGTTACATGTGGAGAGATAGAAGGATTGCAGATGGCAAGAGGAGTGGTCTACATAGCTTCTATTACATCCTCAACAACCTCATTAGGAACACCATCAACCCAAAGGATGGAGCAGCCTCAGATATTAATAAGTATGTGAGAAATATGTTGGCTAGATTTGCTCCAGGTGGGGACAGGTTCAATGTCCCTAGATTTATGTGGACTAAGTTGAGATTTGCAGTAGAGGATGGAGGAGGGGACTGCTCTATGTCTCTTACCTCAAGTTCATGATTGAGTGGGTCACTGGATTTTATTTTCTGAAGGATGGGATGCACACCGTCTACAAGATTGAGAAGACCCAGCCAGCTACAGCTACTCAGGGATCGGGGAGCTCTCATGCTCATGTAGACATCCTTGAATCTTCCCGCTCTTGGTCTCGTAGAGGAGGCAAGATGAAGAACTTTGGCAAGTGGTTGAAGGTAATCTTCGGCAAGTGCACCTATGCAGCTAACAGAGCGTATGAGACACAGTTTGAGAAGCGCCAGTAGCATGTACAGGACCTTCCACCACTTCCTCCTATTCCACCTCCTCCACAGTATGACCTTCTGAGTCTCTCCAACATAGATTCAGATGATGAGGAGGAGGAGCAGGGATGAGCAGCAGATTGGGATGAGACCCTGGAGGGATACCATCAAAGACAGGAGCTGAGGCGTTCCACTCGTTCCAATCGCTCCACCGCCACTACTCACTGTCAGGACCGTGCACGTATTGACTTCGATGACGATGATGGTGATGGTGGTGCCAAGACTGCTGTAGGAGGTGCTAGGGCTACAGGAGGTGATGATATTGATTGGATGGACATCCAGGGAGATGACGAGTAGGTGTTGATCTTTCTTCTTTTCTTCTATTTTTGGTGTTTTATGCCAAAGGAGGGAATTAGAGGGGTCAACAACTTTTTCAACGCCATGGAGGTTGCTGTGTTCATATCTGTTTAGAATAGTCTTCGTTAGGTGAGAGTTTGAGAGTCCATTAGAAACTCTATTTATGTAATAATGCTACTTAAGTACTTTATATATGGTTGGGATATGGACATATATTAATCTATGTTGTCGCTTGTGAAACATTTGTGCTAGAATGTATATCTTTATATGTATCACATATTGTGTGGTATCTATTCTGATCTGTGCTATTACAGCAAGTGCGGAAGTGCCGCACCCAGCTGCAACAGCAAACCATGTTGTGCATAAACTATCATTTGCATCACGTTTTACATACCTGACACAGTATGCAGCACCCCATAGGAGCATGGATGTAGAGGGACCCCATCACTTTCACTAAAATGTGAATCTTGGCTTCTTATGCTAATTTGAGAATTCAATTATCTATTCACATACTTAGGGGGAGGCTCTACACCCATGGCTCGAAAAGTTTTAGTATTTATTTCATATCTTTTGTAAGCTCTAATTGGGTTGTCAACAATCACCAAAAAGGGAAAGATTGAAAGTGCAATCAAGCCTTAATTATGGGTTTTGGTGATAATGACCACGCAATTGGAGAACTAATGAAATTTATCGAGATGATAAGCAGGGAATTTATATTTAAGGATGCTACATAAAATGGAGGAGCCCCCAATTATAAATATAGATGGCTTCAAACTCAAAAGAGGTTTAAGATTCTTTTATATCTTGAATTTGAGTATAGGAAAAGTCATACTATAAAGGAGGACACGATGCTTAAGCTAATATGTGATACCGAGTGCTCAAACAACCACAAGCATCCTTAGATTCACAGCCAAGACAGTCTACACTTCACTATTACCCTTGCTGTCTTGCGTGGTGCGGCACTGTCGCACTTGAAGAGAGGCTCTGACACACTTGAGTCATGGCACAAGGAAGTTAGCGCCCACGCTGACTTTCCTAGATGGCTCGAGATGTATTAAATGGTCTCGCCCGAAACCTTAGGTATGGGATCCGTCTCGCCCGACCCTAAGGTCGCGGGATCCGTCTCGCCCGACCCCTTGGTGCGGGCTCTGTCTCGCCCGACTCTAAGGTCACGGGACCCGTCTCGCCCGACCCCAAAGGTCGCGAGATCCATCTCGCCCGACCCTAAGGTCACGGGATCCATCTCGCCTGACCCCTTGGTGCGGGCTCCGTCTCGCCCGACCCCAAGGTCACGGGATCCATCTCGCCTGACCCAAGGTCACGGTGAAAGCATCTAGGCTTCTAGTTGGGTTTTGGTGATTAATGATAATATATGATTACTATGACTAACATGTGTTTTGCAGAGGCAGTTAAGTTAGGTCATGGTAATAGAGATCGATTGGGCTATCATTGTGGTTATGCCCCTACGATGGAAATCATTTTGGTTTTCAAAGGATGGGTGACAAGGTTAAGGATGGACTAGTTCTAAGTGTCGATTGGAGTTGAAGAGACGCTTAGAGTAGTTTAGGTCTTTGTTTTTCCTTTGGCCAGACTATTAAGGGGGGTATGGATGGGTAGCTTGACCTTGGTGAGTCTAGTGGGTTAGGTGTGGTGCACACTTGCTAAACTTAGCACTAGGTAGCTCCAAAAAAACCCTTAGATCTATTAGAAACTCTATTTATGTAATACTGCTACTTAAGTACTTTATATATGGTTGGGATATGGACATATATTAATCTACGCTGTTGCTTGTGAAACATTTGTGCTAGAATGTATATCTTTATATGTATCACATGTTGTGTGGTGTCTGTTCTGATATGTGCTATTACAGCAAGTGCGGAAGTGCCGCACCCAGCTGCAACAGCAAACCATGTTGTGCATAAACTATCATTTGCATCATGTTTTACATACCTGACACAGTATGCAGTACTCCACAGGAGCATGGATGTAGGGGGTCCCCATCACTTTCACTAAAATGTGAATCTTGGCTTCTTATGCCAATTTGAGAATTCAATTCTCTATTCACATACTTAGGGGGAGGCTCTACACCCATGGCTCAAAAGTCTCATTATTTATTTCATATCTTTTGTAAGCTCTAATTGGGTTGTCATCAATCATCAAAAAGGGGAAGATTGAAAGTGCAATCAAGCCTTAATTATGGGTTTTGATGATAACGACCACGCAAATGGAGAACTAATGAAATTTATCGAGATGACAAGCAGGGAATTTATATTCAAGGATACTACATGAAATGAAGGAGCCCCCAATTATAAATATAGATGGCTTCAAACTTAAAAGAGGTTTAAGATTCTTTTATATCTTAAATTTGAGTATAAGAAAAGTCGTACTATAAAGGGGGACACGATGCTTAAGCTAATATGTGCTACCAAGTGCTCAAACAACCACAAGCATCCTCAGATTCACAGCCAAGATAGTCTACACTTCACTATTACCCTTACTGTCTTGCGTGGTGCGGCACTGTCGCACTTGAAGAGAGGCACTAACACGCTTGAGTCACGGCACAAGGAAGTTAGCGCCCATGCCGACTTTCCTAGATGGCTCAAGACGTATTAAATGGTCTCGCCAGAAACCTTGGATACGAGATCCGTCTTGCCTGACCCTAAGGACGTGGGATCTGTCTCGCCCAACCCCTTGGTGCAGGCTCCGTCTCGCCCGACCCCAAGGTCATGGGATCCATCTTGCCTGACCCCAAAGGTCACGGGATCCATCTCGCCTGACCCTAAGGTCACGGGATCCATCTCGCCCGACCCCAAGGTCACGGTGAAAGCATCTAGGCCTCTACTTGGGTTTCGGTGATTAATCATAATACATGATTACTATGACTAACGTGTGTTTTGCAGAGGTAATTAAATTAGGTCATGGTAATGGAGATTGATTGGGCTATCATGGTGGTCATGCCCCTACAATGGAAATCATTTTAGTTTTCAAAGGATGGACGACAAGGTTAAGGATGGACTAGTTCTAAGTGTCAATTGGAGTTAAATAGACGCTTAGAGTAGTTTAGGACTTTGTTTTCCTTTGGCCGTACTATTAAGGGGGGTATGGAAGGGTAGCTTGACCTAGGTGAGTCTAGTGGGTTAGGTGTGGTGCACACTTGCTAAACCTAGCACTAGGTAGCTTCTAAAAAGCCCTTAGATCCATTGGAGCAAACCTCATTCACATATGATTGAGAGTTGGAAGTGAATGGAGGGTCAAATACTGACCGGACGCTGGCTTCGGTGTGACCAGACGCTGCCGCAGAGTCCAGTCAGTTCATTTGATCGAGGTGAAGTCATCTAGAAGTGACCGGACGCTGAGAGGTGAAGTGACCGGACGCTGAGTCCCAGCGTTCGGTCACCATGTTTTCCTAAACGCTAAACGTTAAACAGTCGATCACCTACCGTTTGGCCATTATTCGGGCAAAACATCCTATTAAACGGGCTAAACGGCCAATTAAACGGGATAAACGGGTGATTAAACGGAAACGGCGCACCACTGTGTAGCGTTTACACGGTGTGTAAACGGGCTAAATGACCGTTTAGGTGAACAGTCCTATAGTAAGGTTCTAGAGATGGAAAATCACGACCGGACGCATCCGGTCAGTGTTGATCGGACGTGTTCGGTCAGTGTTGATTGGACGCTGAGTTCCAGCATCCGGTTGACTCCAGTAAGGTTCTAGACAGGGAAAATCACGACCAGACACGTCCGATCAGTGCTGACCGGACGCTGTCCAGCGTCCAGTCAACACTAGAGTTCGGGGAGAACTTACCGGAGCGTTTGGTCTCCCCATAGAGGCACATAACGGTTTATTTTTTAGCCATGCTTATAAATACTTCCTCCATTTGTGTGTGGGGGCACTTTTGCTCATTTTAATAGCTAAGAAACACCTTTGAGAGTGCCAAGAAGAGCAAGGTCCGGGTGAGGTGATTGAGATTTGAGAATCCCAAAGAGAGCCCTCATTAGTGAGATCAAGAGTAGCAAAGTGTGCATCCACCCTTCTCATTAGGCTTGTCGTGGTCAAGTGAGAGTTCGTGCTTATTACTCTTGGTGATCGTCATCACCTAGATGGCTTGGTGGTGATTGGGAGTTTGGTGATCATCCGGCAGAGCTTGTGGATGACCCAACTCAAGTTGTGAGCGGTTGTGGGTGATTCACCGCGATAGAGTGTCGAATAATCAACACGTAGAGAGCACTTGATCCTTGCGTGGATCAAGGGGGAGCTACACCCTTGTGTGGGTGCTCCAACGAGGACTAGTGGGGAGTGGTGACTCTCCGATACCTTGGCAAAACATCGCCGCGTTTCTCCTTATCTATTTACTTTAAGCATTTACTTTGAGCAATTCAATTCTTGTCATTTATATTCATAGAATTGCCTTGCTAGAGTAGGATTGGAACATAAGTTGCTAAACTTTTATGCGGTAGATCAATAGATACACTTTCTAGGCACAAGGGGTTAATTGGGCTAACCATAGGACTTAATTATTGTAAAAAAATTTAGAATGAGCTCAATTCACCCCCCCCCTCTTAGGCATCTTGATACTTTCAATTGGTATCAGAGCCTTGTGCTCACGTATTTAGGCTTAACCACCTAGAGAAATGTCTCACGGGGATGGACCTCCTCCTATCTTTGAGGGGAATGATTTTTCATATTGGAAAATCCACATGGAGACGTATTTAGAAGCTTTAGATGTTGAAATACTTAGAGCCGCCTCACAAGGCTTCCCATAACCTCGGGATGCTACACACCTACAAGGCGATGAGGTAAATTATGAAAAATGGAATGCAAAGGCTCGAAACACTATCTTTAGAGGCCTTTACAAAGACGTGTTCAACCGGGTGAGAAACCACAAAGACGCCCATGCACTATGGTTGGACGTTTGTGCGCTCCATGAGGGAACAAAGAGTGAGCGTGAGGAACGCTATCATCTTGTCATGAAAAAGCTTAACTTTTTTGAGATGCTTCCCAAAGAATGTGCTAATAAAATGTATTCACGCTTGAATGTTCTTGTAGAGGAAGTCAATAGGCTTGGACTCACTCAAATGCAACCATCCGATGTTGTAAGAAAAATCTTGAGTGTCCTCCCCATTGACAAATATAGACATATTGTGACCGTGCTTCATCAAGGTGATCTTTTCACCGCTACACCAATACAAATCTTAGGAAAGATCAATGCTCATGAGATGTATATGCACATCACACCACAAGATGGCTCATCCTCTACTAAGAAGAAAGAAAAAGACTTAGCATTCAAAGCTAGCCAAGAGAAGAGCAAAGCAAGGCTTGAGTATGAGAGCTCAAATGATGATGAAGTTGATGATACAAGCCTTGCTCTCATGATGAAAAGAACCGCCAAGATGCTAAAGAAGCTCAACAAGAGTGACATCAAGTTTGATGGCAAGAAGAAGAAGTTCTTCACAAGCTCTAGAAGGAAGCTAATCTCTGAGATGGATTGCTATAATTGTGAAGAACTTGGTCATCTAGCACATCAATGCACAAAGTCCAAGAAAGACAAGTACAAGAATAAGTACAAGGGCAAGAAAGATGACTCAAGCAATGAAGAAGAAGATGAGAAGAAGAAAAAACAAGCCATACAAGAAGAGAGATGGCAAGAAAAAGGACTTCCACAAGAAGAAGAAAAGTGGAAAGGCATACATTGTCAGTGATTGGCTCATGGACATTGATTCATCTAGTGGCTCATCCGATGATAATAGTGACAATGAGAAGGTGGCCGACATTGTTATTGACTCTTCATCATCTTCACCACCACCACCGCCATCATCCCCTACACACCTATGCCTATGGCCAAGGGTGATCGCAAGGTATCAAATGATGATAGTAGTGGTGATGAACATGCTAGCAATGATGGTAGCGATAGTGATGATGATGAATATGAATCACCTTCTTATTATGATCTTGTTAAATTACTAAATCAATACACTAAGATCATTAGAAAGAGTAGAGCTAAGAATGAAAAACTAGAGGCTAAGAATGATTCACTTTTAGCAAAATGTGATATAGCCGAAAAGGCTAGTGTTGAGTTTAGAGAAGCAAATGATGCTATATCATCCAAACTCATGGAGCTCACATCTTCTAAGAAAGAGCTTAAAGATAAACATGATAAACTTGAGGGGATGCACAAAGAGCTCATCACTAGTCATAACAAGCTAAAAGAAAAATATACTACTCTTAAGATTAATCATTATAATCTTGTCATTACTCAAGAATTTCTATCCAATGAGCCACATGATGCTACTAACAATGTTGTTAAGATTGATATAGCTACATCATGTGATGATTTGATCATTGAGAGCATTGAGCAAAGTTCTAGTAGCAAGGGCAAGCAAGTGGTTGAGGCCGATGATTATGATGAGTTTGTCAAGCTCAAGAATGACAATGAAAAGCTCAAGAAAGATCTTAAAGAGCTCAAGACCATCAACACCATAGTACTTGAGACTAGTGATCATGATGGTGACTTGATTCTTGAGAATGAGAAGCTCAAAGAAGAGAACAAGAAGCTCAAGCAAAAGAAAAATAATGATGCTCTCAAGGAAGAGAACAAGAAGCTCAAGTTGGAGAAAGAGCATCTCAAGATTAGATTGAGCAAGTTCACAGGAGGAAAACATCTTCAAAGTGAGCTATTAATGAACACCATTATGAAGATGGATAGAAGTGGCATTGGGTACATGGCAAACAAAGAGAAGAAGGCTCAAGCTCAACAACAACAAAAGCCAAAGCCAAAGAAGTGTTTTGAATGTGGACAAGAAGACCACTTTGCCCATGAGTGTCAAACTCCACCACCACAACCCTTGCCCAAGCATGCTAGACCTTTTGCCCTCAATGCTCATTACATGCTTAGAAAGGATTCTAGTGGAAACATGAAAGTCATATTCTTAGGATCTCTAAACAAGAATAGGCCTAAGAAAATTTGGGTTACAAAGTCACTTGTTGAGAAGGTGAAGGGCCCTCAATAAGTTTGGGTTCCTAAAGCTTAATCTCTTGTGTGTAGGTGAACTACAAGACCAGTAAAAGTCATTGGGTTATTGATAGTGGTTGCACACAACATATGATCGGTGATCCTCATATGTTCACCTCACTAGATGAAGAAGTAGATGGACAAGAAAGAATCATATTTGGAGATAATACTAAGGGTAAGGTTAAAGGATCGGGCAAAGTGGCAATATCAAATGATCATTCTATCTCAAATATGCTCTATGTTGCTTCATTGAGCTTCAACTTGCTATCCGTTGGACAATTATATGATCTTGGCTTCCAATGCTTGTTCACCGAGAAGGAAGTTGTTGTATCTAAGAAGGATGATGATCAAGTGATATTCAAAGGATTTAGATACAACAACCTATACTTAGTGGATTTTACCTTCGAAGATGCTAACTTAAAAATATGCCTATTCACCAAAACAACACTTAGGTGGCTATGACATAGAAGACTTGCTCATGCTGGGATGAGCTCACTCAAGAAGCTAATGAAGAATGATTTGGTGAGAGGGTTGAAGGATGTAGAGTTTGAGAAGGACAAGCTTTGTAGTGCATGTTAAGCCGGCAAGCAAGTTGCAAATACTCATCCAACAAAAGCTTTCATGTCAACCACAAGAGTGCTAGAACTCCTTCACATGGACTTATTTGGACCAACAACATACAAGAGTTTGGGAGGAAATCTTAATTATCTTGTGATTGTTGATGACTATTCAAGATACACATGGGTATTCTTCCTTCATGACAAATCCAAAGTTGTATCTTGCTTCAAGAAGTTTGCCAAGAGAGCACAAAATGAATTTGAAGTGAAGCTCAAGAAAATTAGAAGTGACAATGAAAAGGAATTTGACAACACAAACATTGAAGCCTATTTGATGAAGTTGGGATCAAGCATGAGGTCTCCGTAACATATACTCCTCAACAAAATAGTGTAGTTGACAGAAAGAACCGGACATTGATCACTTTTGCAAGAACAATGCTAGATGAGTACAACACCCCCAAAACTCTATGGGCGGAAGCTATCAACACCGCATGCTATGCATCCAACCGCCTATTCCTTCAAAAGTTTCTTTGCAAGCCACCTTATGAGTTGCTCAATGGGAAGAAGCTGGACGTCTCCTTCTTTATGGTGTTTGGTTGTAAGTGCTACATCTATAAGAAGCGGCAACACCTAGGGAAGTTTCAAAGACGCTGCGATATTGGTTTTCTTGTTGGTTACTCATCAAAGTCCAAAACATATAGAGTATTTAATCATGCCACCGGCTTGGTTGAAGAAACATATGATGTGGAATTTGATGAATCTAATGGCTCACAAGGAGCACATGAGAATCTTGATAATGTAGGTGATGAACCATTGAGGGAGGCTATGAAGAACATTTCGGTTGGAGACATCAAGCCTAAAGATGATGAAGATGATGTACAAGTAATTGATCTACCTTCTTTATCAAATATGCCACAAGATGGTGATAAAGATGAGAGAGTAGAAAATGAAGACACTCATGTCTCCCATGATCAAATAGTGGTACAAGCACAAGATGTTGATGCTCCACAACCTCCTCCTCAAGTGGTCAATAGAATAAACACACCTCTACTATAAGATCATCCACAAGATCTCATCATATGGAGTCCATCAAAGGGTGTAATGACCCGCTCATAAAAACTTGCTTCATTTATTGCACATCACTCTTTTGTCTCTTGTTTTGAGCCTACTAAGGTAGAAGAAGCTCTTCGAGATCCGGATTGAATAAATGCCATGCATGAAGAGTTAAACAACTTCACTCACAATGAAGTTTGGACTCTTGAAGAGCAGCCAAAAGGTACAAGAGTCATTGGAACAGAGTGGGTGTTCTGCAACAAGCAAGATGATCAAGGCGTAGTTGTGAGGAATAAGGCAAGACTAGTTGCAAAAGGGTTCTCTCAAGTTGAAGATTTGGATTTTGGAGAGACCTTTGCACCGGTTGCAAGACTAGAAGTCATTCGTATCGTCCTTGCATATGCATCACATCATGGCATGAAACTATATCAAATGGATGTGAAAAGTGCATTTTTAAATAGCTTTATTAATAAACTAGTCTATGTTGATCAACCTCCCGGGTTTGAAGACCCTAGATATCCTAATCATGTTTATAGGTTGTTCAAGGCGCTATATGGGCTTAAGCAAGCCCCAAGAGTTTGGTATGAGCATCTTCGGGACTTCCTCATTGAGAAGGGCTTCACCATTAGGAAGGTCGATACCACACTATTCACCAAGAAGCTTGATGGGCACATCTTCATTTGTCAAGTGTATGTTGATGATATCATCTTTGGATCATCAAATGAAGATTCTTGCAAAGAGTTTGGTGAATTGATGTCGAAGGAGTTCGAGATGTCAATGATTGGAGAGCTTACATTCGTTCTTGGTTTTCAAGTCAAGCAAATGAGAGAAGGGATTTTTATCTCTCAAGAGAAATATAGAAATGATCTTCTCAAGAGATTCAAGATGGATGAATGTAAGCCAATCAAGACACCAATGTCAACTAATGGACATCTCGGCCTAGATGAGGGAGGTAACACGGTTGATCAAACTCTCTACCGCTCTATAATTGGTAGCTTGTTATATTTAACCGCATCTAGGTCTGACATCATGTTTAGTGTGTGTATGTGTGCTAGATTTCAAGCTAATCCTAAGAAAACTCATTTGATTGCCGTTAAAAGAATCCTTAGGTATCTTAAGCACACACCAAGCATTGGCCTTTGGTATCCCAAAGGAGCTATATTTGAATTAGTTGGCTATCCCGATTTGGATTATGCCGGTTGCAAAGTGGATAGAAAAAGCACATCCGGAGGGTGCCATTTGCTTGGTAGATCACTTGTGTCTTGGTCCTCCAAGAAACAAAATAGTGTGGCTTTGTCCACCGCCGAAGCGGAATACATTGCCACGAGTGCTTGTTGTGCACAAATTCTTTATATGAAACAAACTTTGCTAGACTATGGTGTAGTTCTAGAAAAAATATCTCTTTTGTGCGACAATGAAAGTGCGGTAAAACTTGCAAATAATCCAGTTCAACACTATCGCACCAAGCACATAGATATCCACCATCACTTTCTTAGAGATCATGTTGCAAAGAATGATATTTCATTAGAAGGTGTAAGGACCGAGGATCAATTGGCAGATATCTTCACTAAACCGCTAGATGAGGCGACTTTTTGTCGATTGTGGAATGAGCTCAATGTTCTTGATTTTAGTACTTCACTAAAAATTGAGCTTATGTTATCCCTTGTATTACATTGTAATATACAACATATTTACTTTTTATGGTGATGCATATAGGGCTTGTCTAACATGGTTAAGATAACCGCCGAAAAGTGTGTGAAGAAGCTTAACCTTGATTTACTTTCAAGTATTGTATTGCATATGCATGAATGTTGCTTTGTCGTTTATCTTCAATTGCCCTCTTATTGCCTATTTTCTTAAAAAGAATTATAGTCTAAGGCAAAATATTTTGAAAAATTAGAGGGTTTGAGAGAGGTCACTCACATCAGTCCCAATTGGTATTTATTTCGATCTTATTGAAGTTGGGACTTGATTGGGAACAGGCGGCACGAAGGACTTTGAAGATTTGCTGGAAAAAGAGTCACTGGATGCTGCACCGGACTCTGAAGTCCAGCATCCGGTTAGTTCATAGGAGGTGAACTGCTGCTGAGAAAGAGTGCCCGGACGCTGAAACAGTGATTTCCCAGCGTCCGGTCAGATGGCGATCCAGCGTCCGATCGATCGAAGACGAAGGAGACAGCTTGCACCGGACTCTGCCTGCGTTCGGTCGGGGTTCACCGGACACGTCGATCGGGATTCCAGGGGTTTTGGACCTCTCTGGAATCGACCAGACACTGGGTGGCAATGTCCGTTCGCTGCCACTGGAGCGTCCGGTCAGTAGAAAACATGCGGAAATCTAACTCTTTTCTCCATTTCCTTTTCTACTCCGTGGGAGCCACCATATAATCTCCGCGCACGTTGACCTAATCTCTATCCTCGCCGCACCGACATCACCCGAGCCGCCGTCTCCAACACCACCATCCACGCCCGCGCCACCACTGCAGCGCCGCTGTGCTCCCCGCACCGCCGTGCCCTACCTACTCGTGCCGCCACATCCCAACGTCACCGTACCTGCCCATGCCTGCCGCCATCGAGCCCTGCCCGTGCCTCTGCTTTGTGTTTCTTACCCATAGCCATGCCGCTGCCGCCTGCGCAGCTCCCACGCCACCGCCGCCCATGCCCTAGCACCGCCTCCACGCTCGCACGCGCCACTGCTCCCAGCGCTACCCCCAGTCCGCGCCGCCATGCATGTGCTCTACCCAAGCACCGCCGAGCCTCTGCCCTAACGCTCCCGGTGCCCTAGCCACTGCTCACCGTGCCCCTTCACCATAGTGCACCGCCGATCCATGCCACTACAAACCCTAGCCAAACCAGTGGTTCATCGATCTGCTCCTATTCTCGTCGTTTCGCCGGCTTGTCAGGTAGCAAGCCCTCGTTTCCAATTTTGTTTCTAATTGCTTTCTTCCAAGGATTTCGTATCTTTAGATATATTGTATTTATTTTGTATATCCTATCTATTCTATCGTACAACGAGTCAGTGCTGTTGTGGTCCTATTTGTAGTTGTCAGTCAACTCGGGGCCAAGCCCATGAGTACGGATCGAGGCCAAGCCTCGGAAGTGACAGTTGGTTGTTGATTCTTGTCAGGGCAGTTGTTCCTTTTAGATTCATCAGATGGCTCATGTCAAGAATGTCGGAGGTCCCGGTGATGAGGATCCGAGTCCCCCGCCTCGCCAGCCTATAGATGCAAAAGGCAAGGCGACAAAGAAGCTAGCGACGTGGAAGCACAAGTACCCTGATGCAGATATAGTGAGAGCAGCCATAGTTGCAGAGGCCGCAGGGTGCGCAGAGAGAGGAGGTGCTCAGAGTGGTGTTGTTATTGTAGATTAGCTTTCTCCATCTATGAGGGCTGCACTTGAGCAGGTTGAGCGCTGTCATGGTGGTCCAGCTGGGACCCTCATGGTTAGGGGATGATGTGTGGCTATTGATGAGAGTCAGCCTCAGGGGGACTCACAGCAGCAGCCACAGCCAGTAGAGTATACTTAGGAGGGAAAGAAGGCCGAGGAGACAAAGCAGGCACCTTAGCCATAACTTCGTCCCTCTGGTTGTACCCGTGCTCTAGTCACACCGAGGTCAGAGACACAATGGAGGGGTTCTCGCCCACTACCTAGACCACAGGGTCCGCCTCTAGTGACTCACTTAGATTTGAGGGCCACCATGGCCAAGCAAGTTTAGCAGCTTAGATTTGTGGACTTTGAGCAGTGGTTTCCACCGAGGTAGGACGAGCGTGCTTCAGAGGGTTTCTACACACCACTATAGGAAGACTTTTATAATGCATATCTTAACAGTGGGGCAGTATTCAGATCTTAGAGGGTGTGTAACATTGAGATCATTGTAGCAGCAGCTGGAGAGCATATTTGCCCTTACCTAGCTTACCTACCAGGGCTGATAGATTTACTTGGACAGACAGGCTTATATGTTCCATCTTGGGTCCGTCAGTTCTATGCTACACTCTAGATTGACCCGCAGCACAGATTTATACACTTTGCATTTAGAGATAGAGATTATAGGCTGACAAGCACTAGAGTCAGAGAGATACTCAGGCTTCAGGAGCAGCCCATCCAACTACATGAGGTTTGTTATGGATAGACATCGCCCCCTAGACGCCCTCATGGCGGTATGGTGCTCCCTACAGATCTAGTCCACCATTGCTTCACAGAGCCATTCGGTGAGGGGTCGAGCAGGACACCTAATGATCTCACTCCCACTGCTAGAGTGCTTGATGCTATTATGAGGAGGACACTGCTTCTGAGGATGGGGTATCGTGAGGGCTTGACTCGCATACAGTTATGGTTACTGAACACTCTGATGCAGTAGATAGTGTTTGACATTTGGGATCTCCTTCTATCAGAGATGGAGGATACTATTGTAGAGGGGTTCAGAGGTCATAGGTAGTTGCCATATGCTCACTGGATTATATTCCTGATCCACAGGGCAGTTATTGTGAGGCCACCAGAGATGCTGGCAGAGTATAGTGGTGCTACTATAGAGTTCCCTGCATACAACATGACTTAGATGATCCAACATAGTGCAGTGAGGACACCTAGCCAGCCGAGCCGACGTCTAGAGGTGCCAGAGACTATAGCTCAGCAGGATGAGACCATCAGGAGCATAGCAGTTACAGAGGAGGAGGAGCTTGATGCTCAGCAGGAGGGGATTGTTGCGAGCGACCCCAGTGATAGCTCAGATGATGACTACCAGCCTATTTCTCAGATGCCTCCACGACGACATGACCATGAGGCCGGTAGCTCCAGTTCAGCTCCATCTACACCGCAGACTGACCCCGCTCTACTTGCCATCCTTGAGCGGATGAGGCAGGATCAGGTTCGCTAGGCTCAGGAGACAGCTACCACTTTTGCTTAGTTTCAGACTAGGCAAGATGAGTTCCAACGACAACAGCAGGCGATCCAACAGCAGCAGCAGGCCATACAGCAGCAGCAGTAGGCCATGCATCAGCAGCAGCTCCTTGGGTTTATGCAATATGTAGTGATAGCTATTGGGGCTCCACCGCCATAGTCTTTGCCCTAGCTAGGTCAGCCTACCACCACTTCTTTGACTCTAGCTTTACAGCCTAGTAGGCTTTAGAGTCAGGGACCACCACCAGCATAGTTTGCTTCACCTATAGAGCAGGTGTCCCAGTGGTTTGCCTCGCTAGTGTTAGCCCCGTAGTTCACACCTCTTCAGATGGGCTTCACATCGGCTCAGACTTTCTCGCTGCTAGTGCTAGATACCTGAATCTCTAGGAGTCTTGGAGCAACTTTTAGTGAGTTGATAGGGCAGCCTACTCCACCATATTTACATGTCCCAGGTCCTTCTATAGTTGCACCTATTACTGGAACTTCAGAGATGCTCTCTTCTTCTGTTGCATCATCAGAGCCACCTGCTTCAGTGATACCTGCACAGTCTATGGCTGCTCTAGTCTCTAATCCAACCCAGACCACTTTAGCATCGCTTCTAGCTACACAGGGTCAGATAGCTCAGAGCTTAGGGTCAGATGATGATGACACACAGTTCCAGCTCGCTCCTCATACCTCAGTGCCCGACTCGTCCGCTGCAGCCCCGCCGACCGACCCTTAGATTTTGGTGTTTGACGCCAAAGGGGAAGAGGGATAGAGTATATTAGACTTAGGGGGGCGACTACTTATCTAGGGGGAGCTTAGTATTCTATTATATTTGGTTTTTATGTGTGATATACTATTATGCATTCGTGTGTTTACTTTTATGCATCAAACTATATTTATGTGATAGTGATATCTACGCGATCGTGATATGTGACATGTGTGCTCTCTACTTTGAATCTTTTATATGTCATATCACTAGTGTTATGCTCATTTGCTTTGCTTCCATGTTTTACTCCGATGCAAATGAGCTTTATTACTTGTATTCATGCTTATTTCATATCTTTTGAGTACATTATGTTGGCTTGGGTCATATAAGCTTGCCTAACTCTCTTGTTCTTATTGTCAAAAGCTTATATAAACCAAGCATGTTAAAAAACTCAACTCTTTCACATATTCGAGGTGGCATTGTCATCAATCACCAAAAAGGGGGAGATTGAAAGCATCTAGGCCCCTAGTTGGGTTTCGGTGATTAATGACAATACGTGATTATTATGACTAACGTGTGTTTTGTAGAGGCAATTAAGTTAGGTCATGGTAATGGAGATCGATTGGGCTATCATGGTGGTCATGCCCCTATGATGGAAATCGTTTTGGTTTTCAAATGATGGATGACAAGGTTAAGGATGGACTAGTTCTAAGTGTCGATTGGAGTTGAAGAGACACTTATAGTAGTTTTGGACTTTGTTTTTCCTTTGGCCGTACTATTAAGGGCGGTATGGACGGGTAGCTTGACCTAGGTGAGTCTAGTGGGTTAGGTGTGGTGCACACTTGCTAAACCTAGCACTAGGTAGCTCCTAAAAGCCCTTAGATCTATTGGAGCAAACTTCATTCACATATGATCGAGGGTTGGAAGTGAATGGAGGGTCAAATACTGATCGGACACTGGCTTTGGTGTGACTGGACGCTGGCGCAGAGTCCGGTCAGTTCATTTGATCAAGGTGAAGTCGTCTGGAAGTGACCGGACGCTGAGAGGTGAAGTGACCGAACGCTGAGTCCCAGCGTCCGGTCAACTACAGTAAGGTTCCAGAGAGGGAAAATCACGACCGGACGCTGAGTTCCAGTATCCGGTCGACTCTAGTAAGGTTCCAGAGAGCGAAAATCATGATCGGACGACATTAGAGTTCGGGGAGAACTGACCGGAGCGTCCGGTCAATATGACCGGAGCGTCCAGTCACCATGCAGAGGCACATAACGGTTCGTTTTTCAGCCATGCTTATAAATACTTCCTCCATTCGTGTGTGGGGGCACTTTTACTCATTCCAACAGCTGAGAAACATCTTTGAGATTGCCAAGAAGAGCAAGGTCCTAGTGAGGTGATTGAGATTTGAGAATTCCCAAGAGAGCCCTCATTAGTGAGATCAAGAGTAGCAAAGTGTGCATCCACCCTTCTCATTAGGCTTGTCGTGGTCAAGTGAGAGTTCGTGCTTGTTACTCTTGGTGATCGCCATCACCTAGATGGCTTGGTGGTGATTGGAAGTTTGGTGATCATCCGGCAGAGCTTGTAGATGACCCAACTCAAGTTGTGAGCGGTTGTGGGTAATTCACCGTGACAGAGTGTCGAATAATCAACACGTAGAGAGCACTTGATCCTTGTGCGGATCAAGGGGGAGCTACACCCTTGTGTGGGTGCTCCAACGAGGACTAGTGGGGAGTGGCGACTCTCCGATACCTTGGCAAAACATCGCCGCGTTCCTCCTTATCTATTTACTTTGAGCATTTACTTTGAGCAATTCAGTTCTTGTCATTTATATTCATAGAATTGCCATGCTAGAGTAGGATTGGAACATAAGTTGCTAAATTTTTATGCGGTAGATCAATAGATACACTTTCTAGGCACAAGGGGTTAATTGGGCTAACCATAGGACTTAATTATTGCAAAGAAATTTAGAATGAGCCCAATTCACCCCCCCTCTTGGGCATCTTGATACTTTGAATTGGTATCAGAGCCTTGTGCTCACGTATTTAGGCTTAACCACCTAGAGCCCAATTCACCCCCCTCTTGGGTATCTTGATCCTTTCACGCGGGATCTGTCTCGCCTGACCCCAAAATCTTTGGCTCCGTCTCGCTCGATCTCTAGGCCACGGGCTCCGTCTCACCCGACCTCAAGGTCACAGGCTTCATCTCGCCCGACCCCTTGGGTGTGGTGACCGTTGAGGGCTGAGGGTATATATACATTTCCCTCTCCTCCCCAATGGTTATCTGTGATTTAAGTGACCGTTGAGGGCTGGGGGTATATATATACATTTCCCCTTCCTTCCCAATGCCCACCTGCCTCTTCTTCCTCACTTGAGCACGTCCAAAGCGGAGCAGGAGCTCTCTCCCTCTCCTTCCAATATTGACCTCAAGCCCTCAAGCAAATCCATTGATTTCCCCATCAATCCTTGAGAAAAAATGGTCCCAAACTCGATTAGAGAGCAGCTCCATTGATTTCACAACTCTAAAGAGCACTTGGTTCACGTTTTGACCGGCGGTTGTGTTTGTTACTCTTGGAGTTTGGCTTCTAGCCAGCTAGAGCGTCGCCCGTAGAGTTTGTCAACTTGTGCGGCAGCTCCGGGAGGTTTGTAACCATCTCTTGAAGCTAGTAAATTCATCACTCATCTTAAGAGTTAAGTCTCTTGACTTGAGAACGAGGAAGGGCTGAAAAGCTCTACACCTTAGTGACTAACCTCAACAACGTGGAGGTAGGAAAGCCTTGGTGGCGAGCCGAACCATAGGATAAATCATTGTGTCACTTGTGCTTGATTTACATTACTGGCATGACATATTGTGGTTGAGGTGATTTCTAAGTTTTTTAGTCGATCTACTTGTGTGTGATGTTTCTACCACTTCTAGCTCTTGATCTGTGATTATCATACCTGCAGTAAGCCAGAAAATTTCTCTGATCTAGGTTTTCGTTCATGGATTTTTGAACTGTGACTCAAAGTTGTCTGCAGGAGCGGCAGTGTCGCTGTTCTGGTCCGGCAGTGTCGCCCTCCAGAGCGGCAGTGCCGCAGGGTGAATTTGATAAAAGTTTAAGTATTTGTTTTGACAGACCTATTCACCCCTCCTCTAGGCCAACCAGAGATTCTACAGCATCGCATATCACTTGAAGAATAAATTCGTTGAATCTAAGAAAAAATCTAGAAAAATACATGTACAAGTTAAGAACTTAAACCCAGATTAAAAAATGTCAGCCGTATATAAAGGGTTCATTAGAGGCTAAGCTAACATAAGCGTCGTGCGATCACGGGTTTGTTAGACGAGTTTTTTAGAATTTGTTTGCCGTAGCTGAGAGCACACTACAAATCAACAATTTTAAGAGAATAATGTTCATCTTACTTGTGTTTGCTGCGTTCCACACCACTTCCAAGTGCTACAATAAATGCATATAGTACTTCAAGCATTACTGTATTGCGAAACTTGAATAGGGAAAAAGGTCAGAAGTACTTGTTTGAAGGAGACTACAGATAATTATGAAATCCAGAGACCATTTACTCCACCCCCAGATTGCAAATAAGAGTGTAAGGCCAATCTCAATGGGGATTTCACAGAGTTTTATGGGCATTAAATATGCTGACATGGCACTGTCTTGATGAAGAGAGAAAAGATAAAAGTTTCATGGGAGCAGAGAGAGTTTCATGGGGATGAAACTCTGCTGCACTGTTTCCAAAATATGGGTGTGTTAGAAACTGGGAGATGAAACTCCCACTGAGACTAGCCTAATACATATATACTCAAGGAATTAATCAATGTTGATTTCATGACACACATGTAATGCCTACAGGCGGATTAAATCACACAAGAAAACGATATTTCAACATTTCAATACTTTATGAAGCACACAAAGTTTCTGTATATATATATAAAATAAAGTCACACACTTGCATACATCGTATATAAGCAGTGATCTCTCTTGATACAAGGTAATTCAAAAACCCATCACCCAATCAAGAAAAGCAGTATATATAGAGGAGTACGGCGGTAGACACTACGTAAAACCCTAGATATCTACCACACGACGACTCACACGAACTAACCTTAGCTGACATCGTCGTCTTCCTCTCGCTTTTGCACCGCCAGAGGTAGCATCCATCCAACGCCAACATCACAGTCACACTACGGACAACTCGACCGACCATGGCTCGAGCGTCACATCTTTTCTTCCATTATTTTTCTACCTTTAGCACGCATTTAATTTTCCCAACCAAAGAAATAATATTGGCGGGGAAATATTATGGAATACCAAGCACGGCAGTCCTCCTGCTGTCCTACAGACGGAGGAGGCCGCGGATGCCGTCGGCGGTGGCGGCCTCCACGTTGCAGGACGGCGCGGCCGGCGCCACCAATCTGGTGTCCCTGGCAGGGGACGCTTTCACGACGAGGGAGAAGCTGGGCAGCGGCAGGCTGCTTGGCGGCGGCGCCAGCACGTGCAGCAGGTCCTGAACGAAGTTCCTGGCCACCTCCTGCTCGAGGTCGTCCAGTGCTTCCGTCACCACTGGCGCTGGCGGTAGAGGCGTCGCCCGCTCCAGCGGCTTCTTCTGCGGTGCGGACCTCTCCATCGTCGGCGGCGGCGGCCTTGTCGGCCTCCTCCTCCTGTCCCTCTGGCGCGGCGGCGCAGGGGCTGGTGCTGCTGCTGCTGAAACTGTGGTCGTTGCCGCTGCTGCCCTGCCGGCGGCGCGTGGCGCCGGCGGTGGTTGGGGTGGAGCTGCTGGTAGGCCGGGGAAAGTGGCGTACTTGGTGGCGATGGGTGGGAGCGGCAGGAGCGGCGGTTGGTTGGACGGCAGGAGAGGAAGAGATGGCGACGAGTATATCATCGGAGTCGGAGACCTCGCGTATGGAAGCGTGGGAGCGGAGGTCCAAGCGCCACCTTTCTGCAGGTGATTGTATGGCTGCCACGTCGGGAAGGAGCTGTAGGAGCCGCCGCCCGGCACCACCGGCCTCGCGCCAGCTGGCCCCCGCCGGCTGCGACCAAGGAACCTCTTCGGGAACTCAAGGCTTCTGCTAGATGATCGATCCAGGAGAACGTTTTCCATCTTGTTTTTGTTGATCTATAGGACAAAAGCTCGTTAGGTAGTCTTCGCGCTATTTTGCTCAAAAGACTGGTTTTCGATACTGATTGCGGAATGGAAAAGGAAGTATAAAAGGAGAATTCAGATGGTTAAGGTTGAGAGAACTTGTATTAGTTTGAGTGAAATAATTTGCAAGAGAAGAGAGCTAGCAAAATCCTTGGGGAAGAGAAAACAGCAAGGATGCTAGGATCGGTGGAAGGCGAGTTTAGATCGAAGAAGAAAGAAAAACAAAGAAAAAGGAAGAACGAAGGAAAACCAAAGAGGAAGAAAGAAGCTAGATGTTATCTTCCTCCTGCTATCTAGTGTAGAGAGCGAGGGGATGGCCTTATGCACAAAGCCCACCCTCCACCTCCGGGCTACAGCTCGGTGGCATGCAATGCTCCTCTTTATAACAAGAGGAGAAGGTCGAGAGGTGGGTTAGGTGGCACACCGTCTAACGTTTGGGGGGAAATGTATGGGAGGGGATTTGACAATTGACCACAAACTATCGGTTCCTTCTCTACCACTAATGGCAGATTTGCACGTGTCGATTATCTCCTAGGGTAATTTAAACATAACTTTTGGTGTGATGCCCCTTGGGAGAATGGTATTTTGCTCTTTGCCAGTTGTGAGTATTGTTCTCAAGAATACTAGCTACCACAGCCTACCACTCAGGGGAAAAGATAACCAAGTATAATGCTTCTCTTTCCTTTTTGAGGAAGCAAGTATACTCTCAAATTACAAGCAATTAAGTAATGTTTCAAGTTGTCTTTAAGTCAACTATTCTAAATTTTGGTTACAATTTCTTTTTATCTAAAGTTTGGAGTGTTTGAAAATGATTTGAGTATCTCAAAATGCATTTTCGTAGCAGTATAATTTTGCCGTATTTTCAAATATTGCAAAAAAAATTACTAATCAAAACTGTATTTCAAATACTTCATGCATAACTTTTTTCACTTATCTATATTTCAGGTGTTTGATTTTTTGTTGTTGTCTAGACAATTTTGTCATTGTTTGACTATAGAAAAAAATGTGAATTGTCTCTTCTAAGTTGTTTAAGATTATCACAAAAATTGAAGCACCTTAAATATAGCAACTCTCTAGCCTTTTTTTTTAGAAAAATGCATTACTTATATGTAATTCATTTTAACTCTAGTAATTTAAAACTTTTGATTTGTAAGTAACCATATATCTCAATGATTTGAGCTTCCTCATAACTTCTTAGTTTTGCGAGTAATTCCGTTTTGTTCCGGCGCTAGGTAAGCGTGTGGTGTAGCCCAAGCTCTGTAACTTCAGCAATGAATTCTTTGGCTTGCATAGTGTAATTTCAAACTCTTTCTACCTAAATACAAAACGCGTAACTCTCTATATGTTTCCGAAAAAAAGATATTATTTTTCATATATAATGTACCTAAATATTGATATCTTTTTATAAATTTGGTTAAACTTCTAAAGTGTTTAACTAATGAGAGAACTAGAGTTACATCTTTCCCGGATGGAGGTAATACCTCACAATCGCCACCAGTATTCTTTGAGAAATGGGAGTATGGAATAAATTAATAATGCAAGTGGGGTGGTTCTGCAAAACAAAAATGCCGACAGGCACCGCACAGTTTAGAGGCCATGCCAGCCGCAGACTTAGAGAGGAAAAAAAAACAGCATGGTGTAATAACATCGATGTTTCACAAAACCTGGAGTATTTCTATGACAGTGGGCCTCGACGAAGACGCCGGTCCCACAGGGCAGTGAGCACGGCACATGCAGCGCCACAAAGATCTCACGGCCCGATTAAGTTTCCACTGTAGCGCGAATCTGGAGGACAGGGACCGACTGCGCGTAGGTCGGCAACCGCCAAACCGACGCCAGCCGCCGGATGGGGATTCTGGCAGGTGCCGCTGGGCCGCATCGGGCCGTCCGTCGGTTTCGGCGCTTTGAACGCCGTGCGGGGACTCGCGGAAAGCGACGCCGCCTTGCTTTCCTCCGGCGTTTTTGCCGGGTCCACCGGCCGGCGCCTGGCGCAACACGCGGGGTTTTTGCTCAAAGACTCGCGTCAAGGAAGTGCCTGACCACTTCCCCTGAACGAAGGCTGTAGCACGTCACCGCCAAAACCAATGCAAAGCGCTGGATTTCGTGATGATCAGATGCACGAATGGTGAGCGAAGTTGAGCTGCTACGTGCTGTTTGTGCGTGTTTAGTTCGCGAAATTTGGAAATTTGGCTACCGTAACACTTTCGTTTTTATTTGACAATTAGTGTTTAATTATGGACTAATTAAGCTTAAAACGTTCGTCTCGCGATTTCCAACCAAACTGTGCAATTCATTTTTTTTCGTCTACATTTAATGCTCTATACACGTATCGCAAGATTCGATGTGGTGGCTACTGTAGCACTTTTTGGAAAACTTTTTGAGAACTAAACACAGCCTTTGACAGTTTGAGGTACACGATGCGGATACAAGCTAAGGGCTCTTTGGGCCTGTTTGTTCCATGCCACTATAGTCTCCCCATTTTAGTCATATTTAGTTCCTAAATTGTCAAACAGGAACTAAAAGAGAGACAAAAGTGGGTTAGTCCTGTAGTCCCTTAAGAGATAGGTTTTTGGGATTACTGGCCCAACTAGACAGCCTATGTCTTTCAATTATTGCTGGTCCTCACCCCTCCTGCAGCATTAAGAAGGATATTTTGGTCATTGTCCAGCAGCTTTACGGTCTTTAGTCGCTTGAAACAAATAGGGTTGGGACTAAAGTTTAGTCCTTATTTTAGTCTCCAGCCCCTGAACTAAAGAACCAAACATACCCTTTGGATTGGAGGATTCTTGGAGCAAAAACATAGGATCCAGGTTCCTATGGTAGAAAGTACTGTTAATCCCTTGGAAAAGTGGAGAAAATTTTCCTACGGCGCTGATTTCACGAGAAACCTATGAGAAGAAAACATCTAGTCCGACATCTTTGTTTCTCTTCCTGTCGCATAGGATCGAGGCAAATTGAGCTCTAACATATTATGCAAAGGCATCATCGGAACCAGATCGCGTGGAGCAGGTGCTTCAGGCGTTGTTCGTTGAAGTCGGCCACTCGTAGCCAAATCTCGGCGACGCATCGCACGTCCGTCCTCAGGCGGCGGCGAAGGCGACGGCGAGGAGCTGCGAGAGTGCTCGAGTCCGTCCTTGTTCACTCCACGCGACCCACGGCGCTCCAACTTCTCAACCGTGCATCCACCATCCAATATAGAAGATACAAATCAAGGGCCAATTACAAGAAGCCGCGCCAAGAAACTACGAGGGCATGTGAATTCATTCCTAACTGATTTTAATTTTAATATTTTTGAGAATGTTATACTACATAAATCTTCTATCTTGATGTTACTTAGGTGCACACATAAAGAGGTGGAGGATACATGGCCTAAGGATACCACTGTGACAGAGAAGGACGATCGGAACCAAGGTTTTCATTATCTGGTCCAGTCTGATAAAAACCGACCCGAGTGATAAACACATACCAAGATTTTCTCATCATCTGTCCCAGTCTGATAAAAACGGACCAATCCGATTAAAACAGACAAGTCTTTCCAGAACAGAATGATGGTATAACTTCCCGTGCAAAATTGTACCATTCTATAACATTTAGTGATGCACACTGTACATGGATGGAAAGCTTATTGAGTCTACTTTCACACCCAACAAACGGTTCATCTTTTGGACTTTCCATTAGGGAGTTACAACTCTATTAGTGGAGACTGCTCAGGAGACCAACAGTTGCGCGAAGACTCATGGAAAACCATTTCGTGGAAGCCTTTTCACATACTCTATCTTTTCTTTTTCATCTCATGTTCATACATTCTAGGAGGGTTGTTTCTAGTATAAATATCCCTGTGCTTCTAAGCAAGCGGAGACTTTTGATAATCAGAATACAAACCTTTTGTTCAGCTGTGTGATAACAAAATCAGAGAGAGAGATCTACCCCTTTGTTCTTGTGTTTTCTTCACGGAGATTACAGAAGCGACCACGTCATTGGCACCCAATCAGTGCTCCTGGTCCATTGACTCTAGGTTGCGTAGGTTGGATTCTTTGAGAGTGTGGTTGGACGAATCTTTGGTTCAGGCTGCCATATAGAGATAGTAGTTGGCTCCTTGTGTGCGTGTCGTCAGGTTGCACTAGTTATCACTGCTTGCAACAAGTTATCGGTTACTCATCAGCTAGTTATCAAGATCAAGATCCTACGTTGCGAAGATCGGGGCCTCCACCGCGGGATGAGCGGCGTTCATCTGCGGGAGCAGGACTAGCGGCAAGTGAGGAGAGAGAGAGACGAGATATACGTGCTGCTAGAAAGGAGACGGATAATATAACGGTTGGCTTAGAGATTTTTTATATATAAATATAAATATTGTTCTCTATTTTCCAATGAAAAATAACGTTGTTCTTAGGAGATAATCGTGGTCATTTCTCTAATGAACTAACGCACTGTTGTTTCCTATACTTTCTAATAGGGTTCATCCAAACACCCCATTACACAAGATTCCTATGTTTCTAAATCCTCCGTTTTCTACTTGAGTATTCGTGTGTTTTTCTTATTCCTACGTTTCTCCATTCATGTGTTCCAAAGGGAGGCTAAGACGGCGAAGAATCTGATTGATGGTGCGGCTGAATCGAGCGAGTAATCTAGGGAGTTTAAACAGCAACATTTGCAGTGCTATATTGCTTGATCAATAATATATATGGATCATGAGGCAGATTCGAATCGAAATACTTTGATTTATATCTGTACATCAGTATATGATTAAAGTTTCCTGTGTGAATATAATACTGTAGATCATAACTCACTCGCTCTTTACGGTGGAACAGGTATAATGGGTTGCAATATTCAATTTTGTATGGGTGCTCACATTTTTCATGATTTATTTTATTTTAAGAATAAATCACACTATTCTTTCAGTAGAAAATAACATCATGTTTCCAACTTTGACTATATTGTTCTATGTTTAGGGTTGATCAGCAGATTTAGCATAAAATTAAAGTTACATTTAATGGGGCTCTGATAATATACACTATTGCCCACACTGTGGTCAATATTGTAGCAATTTACTAATATAATTCTCCTTTTCCCGTAAAATATAGAACTTTGACCAACAATTTTCTTTTCTTGCATTGTACTCCCTCCGTTCTAAATTGAGCCATTTTGGCTTTATTTCTAGTTACATATATAGATTTGACTCTGTATCTACACATAGAGTATATGTTGGTATATCGCAAAAACTATGTAACTAGAAAAGACAAAACACCTTACAATTTGAAACAGAACAAATAACGGTGTTTATAAAAAATAGAGAAAATGTTTTGCATATTCGAGAAAAAAAATAGAGAAAAAAATTTGTAAAAATGTATATGTCTAAAGAAGATATCACGGGTTAATAAGCTACGCAACTCATACCGTGGAATGCTTGGAAAGAGTGAAAATGTGCGTTGCATCTTGCAAAACAGAAGCTTAGAGCATCTCCAAGAGCCTCTTTAAATCTCACTCTCTAAATCATCATTTGGAGAGTCATTTGTATAAAAACCGCTTTATATATCTTTTCACTCTCTAACAGTTTTTCTATATCTCGTGCGCAGTCTAGAGAACCATTCTCGTCTTCTATTTATGGCTACCGAAAATCTAGAATAGAAGATGGCTATATTTGGACAACAATTTAGAAAAGCTGTTGGAGGATTGTTTTTTACCAAAATCTCTACTTCTAGCATTTAAGAAGAAAATAGAGAGTCCCTTGGAGATGCTCTTGATAGCCGCCATACAAGTTGCGGAGCAAAGGCGGAGAGCTACTCCTGCGCCTAGGCCCAACGCACGCAACTCGCTCGCCCATGCCCACACATGTGCGGGGACCACTCCAAACTCGCTCCATTTCCCGCGCCTGCATACACGTAGCAGCAGCACAAGCAAGCAGCAAGGTGACCCATGGCGACGCACTAGCAGCAGCAGCAGGCAGTTGCGGCTAGCCACTGTCAGCCAACCACCGCCACCATTGCAACATGTGCTCTCTTGAGATCTACTTGTGAAACATCCAAATGAAACACTTGCAGCATACGCCTAAAACAGATGAAACACTTGAAACATGCATGTATAGCATAGCAATATCTGCAACACCAGATCTATTTTTTCAACATTCAGATAAAATATTTGCAACATACGTCTGAAATAGATAAAACACTTTAAACATGCGTGTATAGCCATTGCAACATGTGCAACACCAAGATTTACTTTTGAAACATTCAGATGAAACATTTGCAACATACGTCTGAAACACCAGGAACACTTAAAACCTAGCCTCGCAACATGTGTATTTTGTCATTACAACATATGCAACATTCTAGATCTACTTTTTGCAACATTCAAATAAAACACTTGAACCAAAGGTCCGAAACGTCTGAAGCACTTGAAACATAGCATTCGCCACGTGGCCACGGCATATCTGGTGGTGAACTACGGTAGATCGGCGAGGACAGAGAGTGGATGGAGGCCGCCCTGGTGGAGGCGCTGGAGTGGCAACAGCAAGGCCCAGCCGAGCATGGCACCGAGGAGGGCCGCTGCCCAGAGGGGCCCCATGAGGAGAGTCGTCTCCCAGGGCATCCCCAATGCCGTGGGTTGCACTAGCACCCTCACCACCACCGACAACATGTACCACATCGGAGCCCGCCGCGCGGGGCTGGAATTAATGGGGTGGGGGATGGACGCAGTAGTGTGTGTGTGTGTGTGGGTAGGGGAGGAGATGCGGCGCGCGGGCATAGCGTAGGATGCAGCACAGCCCGGGAATGGGGAGCCAAGCGTCGTGGGCGGGCGCGCGTGTTGTGGGAGGGAGTGAGCGGCATGGAAAGGCGGCGGCAGCAAGGCAGAGTGTGGGCGCGGCAGCATTCGAGGATGGGTGCGGTCACAACGATAATTCGAGAGGAAAGCGAGCAAAGATTTTTTTTTGCAACATGAGTGGCCGTGCAATTGATAGTGTTGGGCAGTTCGAGCGGATAAGGCCCACCAACGTGGGCATCCGGATGATCGGACGTTCTACCTAAGGTTGAAAATGAAAACGAAAATTCCCGACCGAATCGCATCGTTTTTTACATTTGATCCGATTGTTTTCAGTTTTTTCGGAAAAATACAAATTCGATACGAAATTCGGACAAAAAATTTGAAAACGGAGCGGAATTCGGTTTAAGCTATTTTCGACCGTTTTCTACATTTCTATATTATATTCGGTATGTAACCGAATTCGAAATTCGGTGCTAACCGAATTTGGTCCAATATTCACAAACTCACAAAGCCCAGTAAGCCTACTCTACAGCCCAGCCCAACTTGACAACCCTAAACCCTCCACTCCTATTCCCGTATTCCCTTATCCCTTCACTCCGTGCAATTGCGGCGCCGCACCCGCACACGACCGTCGCGAGTCACGACGCACCTGCCCCCTCCCGGCGTCCGGTCCTCCATCCTCCCTCCCTTCCTAGCGGCGCCGCCACCAGCGCCGTCCTCCGCCGACCAGACCCCACTCCGCCAGCGCCGCCACCCCGCGTGTCGATGGCGCCCCCTCTTGGAACGAAGGGCAAGCCCAAGACGAAGAGCGTGCGTCAACTTCTAGAGCCTCCGCCTGTTCCGGCAGCGACAACAACGACGTCTCCAACAGGTTCATCTTCCTACAATCCTACATTCCTACCAGTCTGTGATCCAAGAGACCCAGGCGGAGGTGGGCGCGGCGGAGAGCGTGATGGCGACCTGCTCGGGCGCCCAGCCCGTGACGCGGCGCTGCACCCGCGGGTCCGTGTCCGGCAGGTCCACCGCGTGGCCTCTGTCCTCGACCGGCACCGGCACCGGCCGCGATGGCCCGGACAGCGTCGACGCTGGCGCGGCGGAAACCGTGGCAGCCGCTACTGCCGCAATCAGCAGCAGCGGCAGCGAGCCCTGACGCATCGCTGCGGACCTGCGGTGTGTGTTCTCCCTCACCGTCGGGTTGGTGGAGCGGAACGGGGCTTGCGGCCGGGCCGGGAATTTATAGGGAACGGAAACGGATGGGCGGAAGAGCGGAGGAGCCGAGGACGGACGGCGCTGTGGCTGAGGCTATGCCTACAATGCTCTCGTGCTTTTGAGCTTTTTTGGGGGGGAAGAAAAAAGTGGACGAAGCTGCAGGAAGATGCCGCCGCCGACCACCGATGAGATGAGACTGGCTCCGCTGTCCGGCCACTCATGGCGCCCCCTGATCCCATCCCATCATTTTTGGCGTTTTCTTTCCAATTGAGAAGAGTTTCCCTTCGTTTCTCGGTGCAAAAGCTGCACGCCACCCACTCACTCACCTAGCTGCTACATTGCCGCCGCTTGCTGTTCATCCCATACTCCTTCGGCTACCACTACCACTACCAGTGATGAAAATTGCCTGTGTATTTCCCCACCAGTTAGCAGTGTGTAAGAATAATAAGATTTAGTATGTCTTTACCTCACACAAATTATTTTAATAGCAACAGTCCCTATTTTATTTGGCTATTCTAGTTTTTTTTTCTGATTTAGCAATGTTTCACTTGGCTTTTGGTAGGATCTGGGATTAGAAGGCCTTCATCTCAAAGTGTTGCATCTAGTGGAACTTGTGAAAGTCCAGCTACAGCAGCATCAGTGCTAGGATCAATGGCGGCATCAGTGGCAGCATCAGTTGATAGTGATGCACCAGCAACAACCACAACATCTCCACCTAATCAAGTGCCAATTAATGTTGATGATCAAGAGGATGACGACGATCCAGAGCAGGCTCGCCTTTCTGGCAAGAGGTTTAAGAAATTGACATCGTGGGTCTGGCAATATTTCACCAAGAAAAAGGAGTATGTAGAGGTGGAAGGAAAGCTAGTTGAGGAGTTGTGGGGACACTGCAATTTCTCTAGGTGTGATCACAAATATAGAGCTGAGGGCTCCAATGGGACGACTTCATTCAAGCACCACTTGCTTTCAAAACACAGTATTGTGAAGGGACAACAACAGCTTAAAGCTGGTAAGACACCTGGTTCTGAAATTGCTCATGTTCAGCCTTACAAATATGACCAAGAAGCTAGCTTGAAGAAATTAAATTTGGCAATAACCATGCATGAATATCCTTTCAATATAGTTGAGCATGAGTATCTTGTTGATTTCATCAAATCTCTCCGTCCTAGCTTTCTGATAAAATCCCGTGTCACTGTTAGGAAAGAAATAATGGACAGATATCTTGCTGAAAAGGAAACTTTGTATGCACACTTGAAAACTATGAAGTGCCGCTTTAGTGCAACAATGGATATGTGGACCTCATGCCAAAACAAAGGATACATGTGTGTTACTATTCATTGGATAGATGATAATTGGCATATACAAAAGAGAATTATTGGTTTTTTCAATGTAAAAGGTAGGCATACTGGTGCAAAGTTGTCTCAAACATTCACTGAAGTTATGGTTAAATGGTACATTGAGAATAGACTGTTTGCTCTGACTTTGGATAATGCTAGTTCAAATGAAGTGGCTGTCAACGATATAATTTCAGATCTGAAAGACAATGCTACTGGTTCCCTAGTTTGTGATGGGATGTTTTTTCATGTTAGATGTGCCTGCCATATTCTGAATTTAGTTGCTAGAAATGGGTTGAAAGTCATTTCAGGAACACTCAGCAAGATCAAATCACTTGTACTAGCTGTGAAAGGTTCTCCATTGCAGTGGGAAGAGCTTATGAAGTGTGCCACTGAAGCTGGGTTGGATACAAAGAGGGGTATTCAAATGGATGTTTCAACAAGGTGGAACTCTACCTATCTAATGCTGCGAGATGCCTTGTACTATAAGGATGCATTTATTAGGCTCAAGTCTTCAAATCGTCGTAAGTATGACAAGTTTTCTCCATCTTATGCTGAATGGGAGAATGCATTGACACTTTATGGTTGCTTGAAGAAATTTTATGATCTCACTGAAATTCTCTCTGGCACTTCATACCCTACTGCAAACTTGTTTTATAGAGGTTTCTGTGAGATAAAGGTCTTGCTTGATGAGTGGAGCTATGCTGAAAATATTACAATTAGAGAAATGGCAATTTCTATGAATGCAAAATTTGAGAAATATTGGGAGCAGTCCAACATTGCTCTAGCTGTAGCCTATTTTCTTGACCCTAGGTATAAGAAAAGGGGCATAGAGTACTACATGAAGAAGTTCCATGGTGCTTATTATCAAGCTGAACTTGATGAGTTTGTTAGTGTGGTAAAGAAACTGTACAACTTTTATGCTGCATCATCAAAGAAAACTAGTCAAGGGGCTGCACCTAGACCTAGTAACATAACTGATATATTAATGGGAAATGTAGACCATGGCCTAGAAGAATTCTTATATGAAGCAAGTGAATCTGGAATGGTTGAGTCAAATGAGTTGGACATGTATATGACAGAATCACTAGTGAAACTTTATGGTGAGTTTGACATCTTAGCATGGTGGAAAAACAAGAGAGAACAATATCCTATCCTTTCACAAATTGTTCGGGATGTAATGGCCATACAAGTGTCAACAGTAGCATCCGAGTCTGCTTTTAGTGCTGCTGGCCGTGTTGTTGATCCCTATCGCAGTCGTCTTGATCCCGAGATGGTACAGGCTTTAATTTGCACAAAGGATTGGGTTGCTGCAGCAAGTAAAGGTGCTAATTTTACTTGTTATTTTCACTTAGATACTTGTAGTTGCAGCCGAATAATGCATTGCATTTTTTCCTTCCTTATTTTTTTCAGATTCTAAAAAGCTTGGATCAATTGTGAGTGATCTTGAGGTTGATGCTTTGACTAATGTTGTGGCTAAACTGAAAATTGAGGTATGTTTATTGGCTGCTTCCTATGAAATATACTAGCTGCTAGCTACATGTAGTTTTAATTAACTTCGCAAATTTGTACTGCTTCCTGTGAAATATACTAGCTGCTACATCTAATTTTAATTAACTTTGCATACTTGTAGGAAAATGACAAGGAGCGGGATGAGGACAATGAGGTGGACAATGAGGAAGCAATTGACATGGAAAGTGATCCTGAGTCCTGACATCATGAATGATGCCAATGAACTGTAGATGTTCATGTCCTATCTATGTCCTATTAATTAATTGCTTATTCGTAACTTGTATTAGCGTGTTGGTGACTATATGTTTGTCAATTGTGATGATACTTAAGGTCATGCACTCGTTATTCGTTAACTATTATGTGCACTTGAACTAAATCATGCACTTCTTAGTTTGGTCATGCACATTTTTAAAGTCATGGACCGTGGGTCGGTATTTCGTATTGAATTTTCGTATGCCGACCGTGTTCGACATAATTCCGATCGAATTGGTTCGTTTTCGAAATACCGAAAGTTCGTTTTCGTTTTCGTTTCCGGCTATATCGTTTCCGCTTTCGCGTTCGTATTCAAATATAAAAGTAGAAAACAATAGAGGAGTTTTTCGACCGTTTCCGATCGAATTCATCCTTAGTTCTACCCACGGTATTACCGATTATTTATATATATATTATGGGGTATATATGTGTATGAACGAGTGCAATAGTAATGAACGTTTGTGTTTGTCTTTAGAGAAAGAAACCTCAGTATTTTTGTTTGTGCATTTGCCTCACCTTGCAACTAACTGAAGCCTACATAGGGAAGAGGAGTAGTAGGAGAATGAAAGTGTAGGTTAAAAAAAACATGAATGGAGATACCTCGATCAATCGTAAAGATGTGAATGCTTAGTTTGCTTACTGGAGAGGGAAAAGTGTATGTATATAGAAGGGTCGATCTATTCTTTACCACTACTCAAGCTCAAGCATCCCTCTTACACCAGCTTGCTGATGGGAGATTTTGATAAAAAAGCTAGAATTCTTTAGAGAAAGTGATGCTGTGTGATGACCCTTTTGCGTGGCTGTTCCCCCAGGGGGAAGAGACGATCTACCGTGAGCATCGTGGAAACCACGTGGGCTCACGATAAGGTGAATATCTCTTCTTTTATTTGAGGATAGACGGTTGAAGATTTGTTAAGCACCGACCAAGTTGAAAAAGAGGGCTTCCAATGAAATATTCCTGCAGAAAAGCAAGTTAAAAACTATGGGACCGGTACGGTAAAAAAGAAGCTACACTAATTAGTTAAGGCTATCATGTGCCGGTTTTTTTCAGTATCTTTGACGAATTTAGCGTGTAAAGCAAAACATCATAAACCCTCCCTCAAACTGTACAACTTGTGCTCTATCATTTTTGCTTACATATTTGGTAGGAATAAAGTGATTTTTGTTGCACACCCAATTTCCCTGCAAGTTCTCAAGGTCAAGTAGAAAACATATTTGAGATTGTTTTTATAAGAATATATCTAGGGTGTTCTTATTTTTCTACCTAGATTTATTCTATAATTTAACAACATGGTACTTTCAATGGTACTCCCTCTGTCCAAAAAGACCGTTGTTTTATGAACGAATCTGGACAATGCTATATGTTCCTTGATATGGAGATGTCTATGGTGATTTTGCCTATCTTGATATCTATTGGCTCATTCTCAGTCTTTTAGAGATGATCACAAGGTAGGATATGTGCGTGCGCGTTCATATAGGTGAGTGTATGTATATGAATGAGTGTCTACTGTGTTTCAAAAAAAATCTAATGCGACTATACGTGTAATCCTTTCTTGGGAAAATTGGATCCATACCATTAAAAGATCCTGACTTTGAAAAAATACCATCAAAAGATTTAGCTTTAGAGAAATAGCAGTGAAAGGTTGCTCCGTTGTTGATTTCTACCATTCTGTTAACTTGCTGTTCAGTCCGGCCTAGGCTGAGTCAATGATGACGACCATCAACATGAGCGCCACCGTGCTCACCATGGTGCTTAGTGGAGCTTCGCCTACCATTCCTAAATCTGAAATCCAGTTCTAGGCTACCATTCCTGAATCTGAAATCCAGTTCTAGGCTATCATTCCTAAATCTGAGGGTATAGGGAGAGATAGAAGGATGAGGGGTTTCAATTTTAGGGGTTCACAGCGTGTGTGTTGGGGGGGGGGGGGGAAGCAGGGGAGTATCGACTATCGAGCGCTATTGGCGGCCATTGTTGCGGCTCTGATGATCAAGAGCAGTTCGGTACAGACAAGGAGAGGAAGGGGCACGGCTTGGAAAAGGCGGAGGAGAGTCTATGGATGCTCTCTGTCGAAGGAATCGGACCGCGCGGTGGTCAGGCGTCATGGATCGACGGGTGTGAACTCCTTCTGTGCTCGACAACAGAGGAGGAAGAAATTGGAGATGATGGACGGCAAGCAACAGCTCGAGATGGCACGACGAGCTTAGTGTGGTGAAGGAGAGGGGAGAGGGAGCAGCTCCATGGGCTGTGGGTAGTGGCCGTGAACTGCAGCGCAGGCTAGACTGAATGCGAGCTGTGGCGTTGCCGACTGCTGATGGCTGTGGATTTGGTCATGGCAGCCTTCCTGCGAGTCCTGCGTTCTTTTTTCTTACGAGCAACTTGAGCAAATCAACGGCAAGTTAACAGAAAATGGTTGAAATCAACAACGGAGCAACCTTTTAATGCTATTTCTCTAAAGCTGAATCTTTTGATGGTATTTCTCCAAAGTCAGGATCTTTTAATGGTATGCATCCAATTTTCCCTCCTTTCTTTTACTTCACACATTGTTAGATGGATGCATATCCGATGGAAACCCGGATAAGTGTTGGGAATTTCAAAGCTCGTTCAGAAGTGTACTTTGAAGCCTCGATTTTTTATTAAAAAACTTGGCATATATCTACAGCTGTGTGCCAAGTTTTAAAAAAACTTTTAGCGATCGAAATACGTTTTATCTGGGTGTATTCCGCGAGTATACGAAACTGCTAGAAATATTATATTTTGGATTAGAGTTGTACACAAGAAAAGCAAACTGTTAGGGTACAAATGTAGGTGTGCAGCTGCATCGGCTAGCTAGATCTTTTCTTGGTTTCTCCAAGTGGGCATATATAACACATGTTCAGGTCAAACAACCTCCATGGACGGCGCTCCTGAAAATAATCTCTTATGACCAAGTTGCCCGTTCTTTTCTGCTAATGACGAGATCAAAGAGGCTAGTAACCACCACTCTTCCATATAAACAACCTGGTCATCATTAGCAGCTCCTCCAGGCCTTTCCAAACATAGTTAATCTACTCGAATCATCTTGAACCATGCATAGCGGCAGCAACAGCAACCACCCCTATATAGAAATACTATTTCTCAGCTCCCATGGCGTGTGCTCTGGAATGTATGGGTACGTTCGTTTGTCTGAATTCTGAAGGAATCTGGATGGTTTGGAGGAATGCTGAAGAAATTTATGAAAGAAAAACACTGTTTCGAATAAAAAAATAAACGAATTAAGTCGAGTTTAAGGGCACGCGAACAGGGCTATATGTATGTTAGCGCTGAACCCGTGAGATAGATCCATCAAAACTTTATTCTGAGCTGGGCGATGGATGGATCGAAGACAGGAGGGACCCTTGGAATTTAGAACGATGAATTGAAGGTAGCTAATTCCTGACAGCTACGTCTAACTAATCTGGGGAGGCAAACAAACGCCATTATATTCGGTAAGGCTATTCTGTAGCTGGTCATACAATAACTTATTCTATAGTCATCTTAATTTATGATAATGTTTGTACCAATTTACGATAACATGAATATGTATTTACGATACTCGTGTTACTACAACTCACGGTGATATTTACCATAATATTATAGTAAATCACTTAGTAAGGAGTTACTGTAGTCTCGTAAATTAGCAAGTAACTATCGTAACTCAAAGTGGCCACATAATAAGTTATTCTATGGCCAGCTGCAGAACAGTAGTTCTATATATATATGTTGATGACGTTCAGTCATCATAACTTTCGCAAAACACACTTGTCAATATAAAATACAATCGGTATGTTCGTTGGTTGGTTTCTGAGCTGATAAGTTCGACTGGTGTTGATTTATTATGAGAGAAAAATACTGATAAGTCCTTGCGGAGACCACGAGCCAACAGGCTGTCTCCGTCTCGGATAGATCGAAGGTGGTTTAATTTGACACCAGAATGCGTCATGTATGATAAATATCGCCCGGCAGCCATGGTCGCACTTGGGCGCAGATGGCGATCCAGAGCCAGAAGTTTTTTCTGCCGTACGCGACCTGCACCGGCACCGCCACGGAAAAAGGCAGTCGCACGGCCGCGTCAGCCAGCGGCGCCACCATTGCTGGGCTCCGTAGAAAGCTGTGGATTTGTCGGCTGATTTCTGCCAGGACGGGTGGACTGCTAGCTGCTCGCCTTTTTGCTCGCCATCTGAGGGTCGTTTAGTTGGATGAAATTTTAGAATTTGACTATCGTAGTATTTTTGTTTTTATTTGGTAATTAGTATTTAATTATGAACTAATTAGGTTCAAAATGTTCGTCTCGTGATTTCCAATCAAACTGTGCAATTAGTTTTTTTTTATCTACATTTAATAATCTATATATGTACAGCAAGATTCGATGTGATGACTGCTGTAGCACTTTTTAGAAAAACTTTTTAAAACTAATCAAGGCCTAAATTCCTGAGCAAAGGAACCGCATGTGCTCGGCATGCCGGCCGTGCCGTGCTGCTGCCTGCTGCTCTAGTCAGCGCGCAAGCGTACCTTTCTAGGCGTGCGTGCGATGTGATGGTAGTAGTAGGAGCCTAGGAGGAGGAGTACAAGAAAAGGTGGGGTCTCGGCAGGAGCGAGTGCAGATATCAATGGCGGCAAATTAACAGGCCACGATCGTCTAGCCTGTCAATGTAAAAAAATCTCATGGTTGTAACACGCACTGTACCCATCCATGCTTTGACTTGAGAGGCCACGCCCATCAGTTGCACGACACGGCTTAAACTGGCTACTCCTTCGGTCTTCCTCTACGCGCATCCATCACTTTGCATGTAAATTTCTTTAATTAATACTCCGTACTATTGCAGTCAATAATATAATGCAATTATGACCTCTGAATTTCTACCTAATTTAGTCAGAACTCTCCGGCTAAAGCGTAGGAGGCGCGTCAGTAAGCTAAGGGTGTCCTAAAATTTATATCACATCGAATGTTTAGATACTAATAAGAGCATTAAATATAGATTAATTACAAAACCAATTACATAAATGAATGCTAATTTCTGAGATGAATTTTTTTAAGTCTAATTGATTTGTCATTAGCATATGTTTACTATAGCACAACGTTGTCAAATCATGGATTAATTAGGCTTAAAAGATTCGTCTCGCAAATTAGTCGCAAGTTATGCAATTAGTTTCGTAATTAGTCTATATTTAATACTCCATACATGTGTCTAAACATTTAATGTGACAGAAATTTTAGGAGTTCCTGCAGGAACCGAACAGCCCCTAACTCGCATTTGACATTTCGTGTCATCAATCCCATACAGGCGTTTACTATAGATACTACCAGCAGTACATAGTACACTAGAACATACTACTATACGCGTAATTAATATAGGATAACCCCGGGCAGGATAGCAGTGTTGGATCGGCCTTCTGCTGAGCGCCAACCATCACGTCCACAACATCTTGGTCAAGTTGCGCGATGAGCTACGTAACAAACAGCTCGCGCAGCGCAGCAGGTTCACAAATCCACAAGCGAAAAGGACCTCGCGGACCGTGGCTGGCGGCAGCTTTTTTATGCCGGCCCCGCTGCCCACCGTTCCGGCCTCGGCTGCTGGTGGCTGTGGCGCCTCCTCTGCTCGTGCCGCGCCGTCCGACGAAATAGTGCCACTGTCCTGTGCCCCTCCTCGCGAGCGGTCGGCAGATTTTAATTAGCAGCCTGCCGGGGGGCTCGTCACTTCATGGAAAATGCAGTTAGTTTAGCTAGGCCCAGGGGAATGTAACGAAGAAACTTGCTGCTAATGCTCACTGCTCAGCGAACTGAAAACGAAACCACACGTTCTACTCGTTGGTCATGGGCACGCACAGCAAACTTCCAGGCCTGTTCGCTGGGAGGAATTTTAGAGAAATCTGGATGAATCTGTGAGAAGAAAACACTGTTCTGGATGAAAAAAGAAACGAATTAAAACCGGGTTTAAACACACGCGAAAGGGGCCGGAGAGTCGAAGCGAGTCTGTGGTCTCCGTCGTAGTCCTATGCCTGCAGCCTGCCAAGATGGACCTGCCAACGACGGCACGGAAACGCAGGCAGACACGCAGAGTTCGCGCCGACCAGCAGGGGACGGTTCGTTCGACGCACCAGCATTGACAATTCGGGAACGGGGAACCCAGGACAGGGCAAGGCCAGATCGCAAAGGACGCGTAGTGGGCTGCATTTCAGCCCACGTACGATTGAGTCTCGTTGGTGCAGACAAAAGGCCGAAAGCAGCGCGGCTATGCGCACGAGGCTTTTGTGGGTGGGCCTTTCGGAGTTGGCCACCTGCTGCGTGCGAACTGCGAAGTGACCGAGTGGGCTTACCCGCACCGGGCCCGCTGAATTTGTCGGAAAACACTGTTCCGGCCGAATTTCTGCGAGAAAAAAATACCGTTCTGACTAAAAAAAGAAGTCGAACTAGCTGGCTTTTGTGACCAGCCGAACGGATGGCTGATGGGCCATATTTTATTCTGCCTTACGGGTTTCTCAAGGAATAGGCCTACGTGGCATGGCCTGACGCAAAAATATTATGGAGTGGGGCTCTGATGAGTCTGAAGAAGAGCCATGTTTCATTGTTATGAGTGCTAGGAAAAGTAAGTCTTCCAAGAAGAAATACAAAAAGAAATCCAGAGTGAATAAGAACCAACCTTCTGTTGGTTCTGATGCCTCTGTGGGAGATGTGTCTAAGGTTAGTCCTAGATTCAATCCTAGGGGCAGAAAAACTATTAAAAAGGTTATTAAATGATAGGCATCTTATGGAATTGTAGAGGGGTGTCTAAAAAGGGTCTTAGTTCCTATATTAAAGAACTAATTTGGGACCATAAACCTGATTTCATTGGATTACAGGAGACCATGAGGAAGTCTTACTCTGACAATTTTTTCAGAAAATTTGATAATGCCAAAGAGTTCAGCTGGTACTGGACTCCTTCTAATGGCAAGTCTGGTGGAATGCTAAGTGGCATTAAAAAATGATAGATTTGATGTTGAAAGTTTTGAGAGTGGTGAATTTATGATTATTGCTAATGTGTTTGATAAAAAACTGAAGAAACAATGGTCTTTGGTTAATGTTTATGGACCTGCTCATAATGATCATAGGGATAGTTTCCTTGCTGAACTTTCCAACTTCTGCTTTAAGGCCAAATACCCTATTCTCATGGGGGGAGATTTTAATATCTTGAGGTTTAGCTCTGACAAGAATAAGAAATTTGTGGAGAACAATTTTTCTGATGTTTTTAACCATATCATCAATACTTATGAGCTTAGGGAGCTGCGGGGTAAATTCACTTGGAGTAATAATCGCAAGAATCCAACTCTTGAGAAGTTAGATAGAATTTTGATGTCCAGCTCTTGGGAAATGGAGTTTCCCCTCTGTAATTTGAGAAAAATTCCAAGGTACATGTCTGATCACAACCCTTTGATTGTGAGGACTGACCTTGATCAAAATATTGGTTCTAGGCCTTTTTGCTTTGAAACCTCTTGGTTACAGCATGCTGAGTTTTCTTTGAAGGTGAAAGAAATTTGGAACAGAAAGGTGTGTGCTAAGTCGGCCATTGATACCTGGTGTATCAAGATGGGCAGGGTCAAAAAAATTCTTAAGGGGTGGGGCCAAATCTTGAAGGGTCACACTAGAAAATATAAGTAGATCCTTAAAGAGGAATTGGAGAAATTGGAAAAACAAGAAGAGGAAGTGGTTCTTTCTGCTGAATTATTAGATAGAAAAACCTTTATTCAAACTGAATTGCTCAGGTTAAGCATACTGGCACAAGAGATCCAATAGCTTGTGGTTGTTGAAAGGTGATAATAACACAGCCTTTTTCCATAGAGTGGCAAATGGGGAAAAAAGGAAGAACATCATTTTTTCTCTAAATAACAATGACCAAATCATTGCGGGGGATGCTGCCCTTGTGGAGCATGCCACTCAGTTTTATAAAGATCTCTTTGGTCCTTCTACCCCATCTGGAATTCATTTGGATCCAAACTGTTGGGATGAGTCTGAAAAGGTTAATGATCAGGAGAATGAGGAATTAGAAAAACCCTTTACTGAAACTGAAATAAGAGAAGTAATTTTTTCTATGGAGAAAAACACTGCTCCTGGACCTGACCACTTTCCAATTGAGTTCTATCAGCACTACTGGGATTTCCTCAAGAATGACCTAGTGGCTCTATTCCAGGATTTTTACAATTTAAATCTGGATATTGGGCGTCTCAACTACGGTATTATTACCCTATTACCTAAAGTAAAAGAGGCTAATAATATCAAGCAATACAGGCCCATTTGCCTTCTGAATGTTATCTACAAGATCTTTACTAAAGCTTTAATGCTAAGACTGGATAAAGTCATGAGTAGAATTATCAACAAAAGTCAATCTGGCTTTTTGAAAAATAGGAATATAATGGATGGGGTTATGGCCTTGCATGATACTAAAATCAGGAAAAAGGATGGCCTTGTTCTCAAGCTGGACTTTGAGAAGGCATATGACAAACTCAACTGGGAATTTCTTTTTGAGTGTCTCAAACAAAGAAGGTTTTGTCCCAAATGGTGTGAATGGGTGAAATTAGTGATGATCTCAGGTACTGTTAGCGTGAAGGTCAATAACACTAATGGGGGTTATTTCAAATCTGGAAGGGGAGGTTAGACAGGGTGATCCTTTGTCCCCTTTTCTGTTCAATATTGCTGCTGACTCTCTTGCTAAAATGATGAATTTGGCTCAGGAAAGTAAGTTGATTACAGGCTTAGTACCTGAGTATGTGGAAAATGGAGTAGCTATTCTGCAATACGCAGATGATACAATCCTTTGTATCCAGGATGATAAAGAACAGGCTTCCAATCTTAAATTACTGTTGTATTTCTATGAAGCCATGTCTGGGCTCAAGATAAATTTCTCCAAAAGTGAGGTTATCATGGTGAGTCAGGATGAATGCAAAAGCTTAGACTTCTGCAATATGTTTAATTGTGATGTTAGGAAATGGCCCATTAAATACCTTGGTGTGCCTGTAGCTGGATCTAGATTACATGTGACTGATTGGGTTAATATTGGTGAAAAAATGCTGAAAAGACTTGATGGCTGGAAGGGTAGTTCGCTTAGTCTGGGTGGCAGATTGGTGCTTATAAATTCATGTTTGAGCAACCTTCCAATTTATGCCATGTTAATGTATTGGCTGCCTGTTTCTACTATTAACAAAATGGACACTGCCATGAAGAAGTTCTTTTGGCAAGGGGTTAACATGATGGACACTGCCAGGAAGAAGTTCTTTTGGGGTTAACATGAAGAAAAAATATCATTTGATCAAATGGACCAAGATAACTAAGCCCAAGAGTAAAGGAGGACTGGGGATAAAGGATTTAAGGAGGATGAATATTAGTCTTTTATGTAAGTGTTGGTGGAAAGCTGAGAATGGAACAGGTATATGGCATGAGATTATCTCCAAGAAATATCTCAAGAACGGTAGCATCTCTCATTTGAAAAAAAAAAGCAACAAAAATTCCCCTGTGTGGAATGATTTGCTGAAAGTTCGACCCATCTACTTGAAGGTTAGATCCATGGTGGCGGGTGATGGAAAGGCTACCAGCTTTTGGCATGATAAATGGTGTGGACTTGTCTCCTTGGCAGACAAGTTCCCAAATCTGTATGCAATTAGTGAAGATCAGGAGTGTTCTCTTGCGGTCATGAGACACAGAAATTGGAGGTTAAAATTTAGAAGATGGTTGTATGAGGACCTACAAATTCAACTCAGGTGGCTCTATGATATGATGCAACGTTTTAACACCAATGATGAAAGGGATAGGGCCAAGTGGGACTGGGAGAAATCTGGTGTCTTCTCAGTCAAGTCAACTTACAAATATCTCTGTAAGGAGGAATATGGTAGAAATGTCAAGAAAATATGTAAAGCTAAGTTGCCTTTGAAAATTAAGGTCTTCATGTGGTTAGTTGCTCGGGGGGTTATTCTTACTAAGGATAACCTTAGCAAACGCAAGTGGAAAGGTAACATGTCGTGTGCTTTCTGTACAAATCAAGAGACCATCCATCATATTTTCTTTGAGTGTTTAACTGCCAAGTATGTTTGGAGCTTGCTAGCGTACTCTTTAGAAGCTGACTGCAGGCCTGGCAACATGGATCAGTACTGGATATGGATTGGTAGAATCTGTCAGAACAAAACACAGGTTTGGGGATGAAATTCAGATTTATTAGCCATGCTACAACTATGACAGGTTGGGGATACATATAGGATAGCTTGCTTGGACCTTAAAAAAGCTTGCTTGAGCCTTAAGAAAACTATAGCATATTCTAAAGATGTTAAAGTAGATGCTAGGAATAAAGATAAGGGCTGACACAGCCACCAACTACTACAGATAATTATCCTAAGTAGATAAGCACAAGACTTATAATCCCACGAGGTCCTAAAATGCATGCTGTTGGTCTAGCTGCTGTTTGCTGGGCTATCCGGAGCACTAGAAACGCCGTATGCTTTGAGGAAAAGAAAGTGAAATCTGAGATTGTGTGTATGTTTTGCTCCTTTCTGACTTACTGGGCAGGTTTGCTTAAGGAGGACTTGAAGCAGCAGGTGATCAATGGAGCGGAGGCCATCAAGACGGCGGCCCTCTTCTTCCATAAGCAAGATGCACAAGTGCGGGAGAAGGTGCGGGAGAAGGATGACCGCCAGTTGATTCCTTCGCTTCCCTGGTTGGTTTCGGCCAGGGTTTATCATTCAATGAACAGTATTTTCCTCTCACAATAAACCAGCACCAGCCAGCCTTATCAGCCTAGAAACCAACCAGCGAACAGGCTCGATCATCTCCGCGGATGGAGGCTGGGATAGGCTTTTTTGGCAGGATGTAGTTATCTTTTCTTCCTTTGATGGCTATGAACTGTTTGGTGTATGGCACCTGGTGGAGTCCCCTGTGTGTGGGGGGTGTTTTGGTTTGACGTTCCGTCGCTTAGTTGCTGGTGGTCATGGTAGCTTTTATCCTTGCATGTGTTCCCTTTGTGATCATATGCCTAGATTTCAGTCTTAAGTGTCGCTCTGGTGTGCGCAGTTTGTTGAACTGTTAAACTCTTTGTAATTTTGTTGCTCTGGTAATGAAATTCGGTTTTACCGTTGTGGAAAAAAAAGAAATAACGAAGGAACTTTGACCGCTCTTGAGCAAGCAAAAGCAACATCCGTGCAAATGAGGGCGCCGCCAGATCTCAGTGTGAGCGTCACTGAATCGCCATGGCTTCTGTGGGTAAATGAGCCCACGTTTAATCTAGTCCGATTCCTCATGCTGGGCTACAACTGCGCAACTTTTGGGCCACCCTGGACTATAGGCAATCAATCGCACAGGTATTTGGGCCCCTCTGGACTATGGAATTGCAATCGCACAATTTGGGCCTCTGGACTGGACTGTACAGGCTAGCGTAGCGTGTGGTTCCGGTCCGTGTCATTCACACAGTACTGTTGAATTTGCTACACAAAAAAAAAACAGTACTGTTGAACACCATTAGTTCTGTGATTCTGTCCGCCTGTGCGGCGCGTAAGCAGTAAGCACCGACAAAAGCACAACCTCCTGACGTGCCCAGCTTCTCCTGCCACATGTACCAAGATTGCGACCTTGAGATTAACTGTGTGTTCACTGTTCTCTTCAGATCTGAACACTTGCTCTTGTCCCAACATCTACATCGCTTCCTTTGAATCAACCGCAGAAGAGGGTTGGAGAGCAGATTCTCTACGTACTTCAGAAATTGAGACTGGCGCCTCCAAACTACTTTACCTAATCGTTTTATGAAACTCTGACATTCTTCGAACAAAAAATGGAAGCACAGAACAGCTTTGCTCTGAATTGTACGTAGAAAGGTGTTTTCTCAAAAAAAAAATTGTAGGTAGAAACGATAGCAAGTACTAAGCACCACAGTCGGAGAGAAACGCGATCAAATAATCTGAAGCAGCTTATGGTACACTGGAGCATTGTTCAGTGGAATTCTACGTCGCAGAGATGGACGTTTCATTAATCCCCTGCTACTCCCTCAGCTTCTACTCCACCCATCAACATCAGCACACACCACGCCTGCATCATCTCTCCAAAGAAACCGAAAATACCAAAGCAAACACACGCGAAGCCTCGTCAGATTGGCATCATCGACGCTATCGCTACGGGAGCACACCAACGCCAATTAGCATCCGGCCGATCACACACACACGCACGCAGGGTCGCAGAGAGGCAGGAGTACTGAGTAGTAGGAGCACACGCACACGCACAGGTGACAGGTAGCAGTAAGTAGGAGAAGAGTGCAGCGCGGGCCTCATTGCGCGCGGCCTCTGATGACGTCGAAGCCCATCTCGGAGGGGTCGGTGGCCTGCACCTCGTAGTGGACCCCGTCCAGCAGCCGCCGCAGGCCTTGCTTCGACGTCGCGTACAGGATCTTGGCCCTTATCCTCGACGCCGCCGGTGACCTGCGCCAAAAGAGAAGCGCAGCACCAAGCAACGAATCCACCCGTCAGAAGTCAGAACAACTGCCTGCGCAATAGCCCACTGGAAATGCAGCGCACCAGCAGCCAGCAGTCGGCAGCAAAACCATAGCGCTTTATTTAACAAATGGAGGAAGTTGACAAGTTAACAGCAGTTAAATAATTCGGTCGTGCTGCTTACTCGTGGTGATCAAATCTTGTTTGGCGGTGTTGTTGCCGGACACGGACAGATCGATCAAGAAAGAAGTATATAAATATAGTTGCTCTCGTTTTTGCTGACGGATTTGTTGTCATAAATAAAAATATGGTTCATAAACTGGAGGATTGGACAGTTTTGCCTATGGCTGTCATCGTGGGCGATGCTTTGCTTTCGGTGGGCTGATAGATCTAGACAACAGGTGGATTCAGGCTAGATCAGATCTGATAAAATAGCGGGCGTGCTTAGCACTGCTGGCTTTGGAACAAAATAATGCGTGTAGAGAGCGCTCAAGACAACAGTGACAGGGAGAAAGGGAGGCCTGGCCAGGGCTTAGCAGGAAAGTTTGGTCCCCGTCATGATCATGATCCCAGCGGGGACGAGTGCCGCAAGCAACTTTTTTCCCTGTGGAGAAAAAACCGAAAAAGCTTGGCGCACCTTCCTGCTTTGTGAGATAAGGATGCGGCACTGATTGAACAGTCATTAGATCTGCAGATTTCTAGTCAATTGTGAATTGTGTGATGCCTTCCTGCACCTCTAAGGCTCAAGAAGACAGGTTTGCTTTCCTTCAGACGAGCGACAGGACATGTTCTACACTGCTGCCCTGTTCGACTCGCTGAAATTTGGCTGACGCTGCTGATTTGTTAGAAGAGAAAAATACTATTTATTTGCTTTCCTTCAAAGTTTACTAGTAGGAAATTACAATACGCGCATTCTGTCGAACCAAACAGTTTCGAGATTGCCTTGACTTTTCAGTTGCAAGATGCCGTTTCTTTCGTCACTTGCATTCTTAATCGGACTTACAGCAGTTACTATGTTTTTTTACGACTACGATCACCAAACCCAGTTTTTTTTCAACTGTGGAAAAGACGGACAGGGATTTTGTTTCAGGGCTGCCGTAGTTTTATGATTCGCGTGCGCATCTTCCAAGCTGAATGAATGCTTCTAGAGAAAAACGTTGACAAATACGGTTTCGGCCTTTCGGGCAGTTGGCGCTGCTACGTGTAGGTTGGGCTTATGCCTTTATGGACAGTACCGTGGCAAGGCTACTCTGTACATGAATGCTCAAATCAGCAATGAGTAAATGGGAATGGACCGGATCGTTCCAGCATCCCCGTACCGAATTAATTGATTCTTCTCACTTCAGTTTACCAGGTTTAGTGGTAGTACTACCTTTTCTAACAAAATTCCATGGCTGGATTAGCAGTAGTAATCAAGATCGCCATGGGAGAGAAGGGATAGATTGAGCTTTTATTTACGAGGAGGGAATTGGTTTGTTTGAGAGAGAGATCGACGGGAAATTAGAGGCGATCGAGCGGCTCAGGATGATTACCAGGCGATGAAGAAGATCTTGCTCTTCTGGCAGTTGTCGACGGTGACGAAGTCGAAGTCGAAGACGGCGTAGCGGCAGTCGTCGCCGGGCAGCGCGGCGACGAGCTCCTCGTACCCCTCCCCGGGGCCGCCCACCTTGTCCACCAGCACGGCGCGCGACCGCTCGTCGATCTTGAACACCACGAAGCGGTGCACCTTCTTCCACTTCATCTCCATGAACCAGCGCTGGCACTCCTCCTTCACATCCATCCCCTCCGTCGCCTGCAAAACACACGCGCAGGGCACAGAGCGCCGTCAATCCTGAGCCATGGCTGCTTGATTTCACGAGAGAGAAGAAGCGGCTGCGCCATGACCGGGGCGGTGGGTTTTACCATCTTGTAAGCCATCGCCATGGCTGCAGGCTGCGGATCGTTGCGGATGAACGCCCTGGCGAGGGAACGGTGGTATTCTCTGCTTGGGTTTGGGCTCTCTTTCAGGAACCCTCCTCTCTCAATCTCCCCCAGTCTCCCCTGCTGCGGGTTCTTTTGACATTAGGTGAGGGTGGGTCGACTTTATAAAAAGAGTGCGGCAAAGCAGCCCAAAAATCCCTTCTCTCCCCCCTCTCTCTCATCGAATGGAAAAAGCAATAATGCAATAGGCACATACTATCCCCTGTTTTTTTGGTGCTGTGTTTGCTTACAAGCGAACCTAGAATAATAATAAAAATATTTTACAACATAATTATAATTAGGTTTATAATTAAGGTTGTGGGTTACTTTAAGCTTGAACCATAAATTAGTAGGTGGACAGCAATATCGCAGAGACAAAATAAGGGAAGCCGCTAAGCGGTGATCAAGAAAAAAAGAGTTTGGTACATATAAGAATTTAAACTAGATAGATCCAAATTTTACATCCATTTGGAAAGGCACATAGCACATTGCATCATCTCGTCCTCGCTCTCATCATCATCCCGATGACCACGCAGGAGGCATTGCGATCTCCCAAGATTTGCACCGGTCATTACCAGACTTGCGACATTGGACATGGCATAGAGGCTAGTAACCTAGCACACGCCTCGCCTAGGACGTAAAACGTCCCCGGCCAGCGGCCACCCTCGCCGAGGCTCGTCACCACTCATGACTCGTGAACCGTGCCCGTTGCAGTCCATCCTTTGCTTGCAAGGTAAGGGAGGAAGAGGATGCGGTGGCCGTTTGCCAATCGGCGACGAGCACCGGCACGGCACTCGCGAAAAAAAGGAAGAGAAAGCGCGCATGCACGGCACGGCGGTGGGGCGGACGTGGGGGCCGTTAGCAGAGCACGGCCGTGGCCTGGCCCCTTTTTTTCCAACCCTTTCCCGGTTCCCCCCGTCCGCGTCTCGCCATCGCCTGAGCAGTCAGTCGCTCGCTGCTTCACGTTTTCATTCACGAGCGCGTGTCGGTGGTCGGTGGGACGGACGCGCAGACAGGTGCGCGCGGCCAGGCGTCAGTGGAGCGCAGATCGGGGTGGTTCTTTTTTTCGGGCAATTTTGTCTTCGCGTGACAGCGTGTACGTGGATTTCTTGGTGTGACGAGGAAACTCGTCCGTGCGAGTTTGAGATCTGCGGGCGGCAGGCCGTCTCTTTTGATTCTCTTGCGCGCTCTTTTGAATTCCAACGCCCTCTTCTTTTTTTCTCGAGAGCATTGATGAGGAGGAGGAGGATGACTTGCTTGCTTTTAATGCAACGAGACGGCCGTACAGTTGGGGTTGGGGGTGGGTGGGGGGGTGAAGAGAGGTCGCAAGCCAAAACCCAAAAGCAAACGGATCTCGCACCAGATAATTGAGAAGCTTTATGGGACGTTGCAAATTGCAATACGTTGCTCGTCGAAAGAAAACAGAGCATTATGGGCGACTAGATTGCGTAGCATTGTAGCCCCCGTTGAGATTTTTGGCAGGTATTTTAGCGTCTGGAGATTGCCGGTAGAATGTGAGTTTTTGCTGAAGCACAACAGAAGTCATAAACCAGGCGCATCCAACCCATGATGACCCTAGCTAAAATAGCCCAAATTAGCGTAGGACTAGAGCCGGTGGCCTGACTGTTATAAAACATGTTGTCGGTTAGAACCTTTCCTTCTTCATCTTTACAAGGAAAACTATTTTTATTTCTCTAAATATTCGTAATTACAACATATAGCTCCCACGCATATATAGTTCTGCCAAGGTCTAAGAGTTTGGTAAGAGCCTACTTACAAACAGACTAGGATTAGGATTTCTCCTTCTTTCCTTCTAAGATAAAGTCCGTAAGCTTTATAATACTCCCCCTTGGGCGATTACCACGATATGACATGCCTCATTAAAAACTCCATCCGAAAACCCAGTGAAAAAAACGGCTCTTGGAGAAAAGAGTCTGTTCGCATTCTTTCAGCCTGTTCGCTTGTTGGTTTTAGCCAGGGCTTATCAGCTAGCCAACAGTGTTTTCCTCTCACAACAAATCAGCACCAGCCGGGCTTATCATCCCAGAAACCAACCAGTGAACAGGCTGGTTAATTACATTGCACATGTGTCTCATTAAAAACCTTGTGAGAAACCTTTAAGTAAAAACTCACATAAGTAAAAGGAGTACAACATTTAACCTTTCCGGTCATGTATTTTTTAGGTTATTCTATTTTTTATGAACAAATATTGATCTTCATGATCTATGCATAAACTTCACTGCTTTAGCAAATATGATCTACTTGATATCTGTGATTTTAGTGGTTTACCTTCAATGTAGATTTAATCAAATATGCTCCCCCTCATAAAGCTATAGTTTGAACTTTATTGTTCAAATCTCACTTTTCATAATTGCGTGATTAATTAATGGTATGCAGTACCATAATATTATATCTTTCAAAAGATGGCTCCAAATTCTTCTATGAATTATAATACGAGTATAAATAAGAGCAATATGCCTCATGCATAATGACCACTTATTAGTTATGCAAAACAAATAAAATTTATCTTTCAGGGTAATAAATCCTTTCAGAGGATTATAGAGGTAAATAATTTTTAGTATTCAATATCTTCTAGATAGTGTATCAAACTTATACTAGAGTTTGAATACTTATAATTCCTTCTTAATGGATTTTCAAATTATATGTTCTACAAATCTTCGAGATTTTGATTGTACCACTAAATAATAAATCCAATCTTGCATTTGGTATTTAGGGGATAATTCAATTGCCAAAGTCACAATTATTCTTATACCTTCTATGGTATTTAGAGGATATTATCACTTTAATGCTAGCTTTTCAATACGCACTTTCTAAGTGTTTATATGACACATATACGGTGTTTATGATTCCTCATTTGCTTTCTCTCTGGTCTATATTTCACTTCAGAAATTAATGGTGTTTATTTAAAAATTGACTGGTAAATCCTTCATGGATTAATTCCTTCGAGGATGTTCCCATTCTTAGCGAAGAATATTTCTCTTCTATGAGATAGTCTCTACTATATGAAAGATTATCATGTGATATACACAATAAAATAGTGTTATTCACTGCAAAGCGTTCAATGACTCTTTTCCTTTTAGGACATGCTCTTCTTGAGACTTTAATATTCATTCAGGAATATATTGCACCTTAGACTTCTTAATACTTTATATGAGATTTAATTTTCATATGTTACGATTTCTATCCTTCAGGAACTATATGAATTTTCAGAATCCACTTACTAACTGCATATTTCATATTCATTCATTTCATTTGCCAGAGGTATAGCAGAATATTTATTTCTTCTTAGTAGGAGATTCAACCTTAATTGTTTTTTCATTGACCCGATATAATCGCTACAGGTGACTTTGCCATGGACTTTGTTTTTTGAATTCGGGTTCTCATAAGAGAAACATTTATAATTATAGAGGTAGTGTTGTCGACAACTTTATTTTCTCCCAATATTCTCACAATGTGATTATTCTATTTCTTTGTCATTTTCCAAATAAGAGATGGTTTATTGTTCTGCATACCCAACACTAATGATGCACGCGCCAAGTGTGTTGGATTTTATCTTCATGATGATTCTCCTCATGAGGTGCTTAACCTTCTTCATGGGGTGTTCTCTTCATGAGAATGGAGGAGTTTGTTTTTTTAGTTGACAAGTATACATTAAACTAGAATCCACAGACGTCCCCGTAGATTTTAGCTTGATAGTATATAATATTTAGTTTACTACTAGTAAACACAACTTCTGATTTATAACTTCAAGTTACTCCTCTCATTTTTCCAAAATATTTGGCATATGCTCCGCTTCATGCTTCACAACAGCATTAGTCAAACTATTGTTTGATTTAGTGTGTGATATTGTTCCTGCTTCAAGCTCCGAGGAATATTTTCTTTAGATCATTTTTCTTATGTGGAAATAATATTTAGCATTCAAAATAGGCTTTCTCTTCCTCTAATGCCAATATTAGATCTTTAATAGTATCGGTGCAGAAAGTGACCAACAAGTAAATATTTATAGTTTTGTCGCACGTTGTGATCAGAGGTGGCCTAGCACTCAATGACACAGGGTTTATAATGGTTTAGGCAACGTGCTCTACGTCCAGTTTGAGTCGGTCGGTGACTTTACTCCTGAGCCTAGGTGCTCGAAGTTTACAGTGGGGTTACAAACAAGAAGGAGAAAGATGGGGTGTGCAAGTGGCCCAGTCGGCTCTGGTCGGAAAGGCCGAGATGGACAAGAGCTCCTCTATGAGCTAAGTGTTCAAGCGTGTGCTTGAGGTCCGAACCTGGTGGTTTTGTGGTTGTGAGCTAGTGGACTTGATCGATCTGGATTAGCTTATATGAACTTGAATCAACTGAGTCTCTTGAGAGAGAGCGCATCCCCTTTTATAGATGAAGGGGATGGCCTTACACGTGAGAGGGAGAGAGTTTGTATGCTTCTAAGTCTTGTTGCCCACGTCGACGGGTACAGGAGGATGGTAGGCGCCCACAACACTGTTGGATGTCGGTTGTATGTGGGAGGTTACGTCGTCTTGTTTTGGGTATAGCAGATGTCGGCACCTGTATATATTGTTAATGCCTAGAGCCATGTGAGGAGTTTCATCATGTTCACTCGATACGGTAAATCCCGGCACCCACAATACTGTCGATGCCTAGAGGCATGTGGGGGTCTTACTGTATGGGAATTAAAGGTGCCCACAATACTATAGAGAAAAATATCGGCACTTACAATACTATTTATGTCAGGGTGGTTGCAGAGTACTGTTCCTGCAGGTGACAGGGTACGGTCCCTGGTATCATGGTTTGACTTGAGCGCCTTGCCTTGCTTTCTCCGTTCGTTCTCTGGTCCTTTCCGGGCGGACGTCCCCGGTCGGTTGGTCCCAGTCGGCTCTGGTTACGCCAGTCGGAGAAGAGCAGTGAGCAGGGTCTTTGCATACCCCAGTTGCAGATGTGTGGTCGGAGTCAGAGGTAGTGCTTTGCCAGGCCTTCCGATCGAAGAGACCGTCCGGAGGCGGCTGGAGACCGAAGTGAGCGCTCCGGACAGAGAGATGGTCCGGAGTCGACAAGCGGGCGTTGTTCCTTCTCGGCCAGACCTTCTGGTCGATGACTGGACCACTCTTCTGGCCTGTTGTTTTAGACTCTTGGCCGACCCATGAGTTACGCGCTGTCTGCTTGGGCCGAGCCTTTACAGGAAAGCCGGTCTGCGAGGGACCCCGGGTTTATGAACCCAACAGGAGCCCCTGAGCCCCTGGGCGATTCAGGCAGAATCGTACGGGGGATTTTTGTCTCGACGGCGAGTGCGCGCGAGCGCACCCGCGGGTGTAGCCCCCGAGCCCCCGGGTGGTTCGGGCAGAACTATCTGGGGGGTTTTCCGTGTTGTCAGCGGGGGAGATTTTTGTTTTGTCGGCTGGTGCGCGCGAGCGCACCCACGGGTGTAGCCCCCGAGCCCCCAGGCGGTTCAAGCAGAACCATCTAGGGGGTGTTTTGTTTAGCGGACGTGTGTACGTGTTTTTTAGTTGAGATGGAGTTTGTTTAACCAATGCGTCGTTGCGCAGTCGAGGTAGTTTAGTTGTTTTAGGGATCGGGTGAGACGGAGCTCATGGATCCTGGCGTCGATGCGCGCCGTGGGATCAGGAGAGGTAGTTAGTCTTTTAGGGATCGAACGAGACAAAGCTTGTGGACCCAGACGTCGGTGCGCGCCGTGGGATCGGGCGCAAACTCTTGACGTTTTCAGTTTGCATCCTATTATTTATGTTACTTTAAGCACTTGACATTGGATAAGTTGGTCGAAGGGCAATGTCAGCACATCATACTCTGCAATATATTTCTAATTAGCTACTGAACGCCAAAGAATGAGGATCCATTTACAGGATTTTTTCTTTTATTTAGTTGTATGAATATACTTTGCCATCCAATCACAAAAACTTGTCATTGGGTTGTTTGGAGCTATATTAACCGGCACGAAACTACTAAGTTTATTTAACAGAGAAGTGTATCTGTTGTATTAAAAATGTTTGGACACATGCTAACATCGAAGAATATCTATTGTATTAAAAATGTTTAGACACATGCTAACAGAGAAAAGTATCTATTGATTTTTCCTGATTGTTTTCAGAAAAGATGCTCATATATGCATGTATAGATCTCTAGAAAATTTGGTCCACCGACTACAAAGGAATATCTGAAGTGTGCTTTTAGAGTGCAAATTAGCAAAAAAGCCCTTATTCAGTGAAAACAAATTGTTTTTACGTCAAACATGCATATGTTAGTTTTTAAGTTCAATTGTAGTTTTAATCAGAGACCATATAACTAATCTTGGGTGTTGGCTTCCTCCTTTCAGTTACCATTCTTTCTATTAGGAATATACTAAGTTATTACCTCTGCCCAATTATTTGCAGTTATATCTCACTCTGTCATGTACTCTTGTACTAATTTAACTCAAGATAATGTTGGAGTCTTTGTAATCTGCAGTGTAGTTTACTGGGAGTGAGCAGGAGGCAGTTGATCCACTTCCAAGTTCCAAAGAGCCAAGGTATTACTGTTATCACCTTATAAAACACATGCTGTCATGTTGAGGTGTTCCAACCATCTGATCCTGTTAGGGTCGAATTTTTGTGAAACCTTAAATGACTAACCTTTCAATTTGATTTGATGCAGGGGAGGAATAGCTGGTTGGATGCGTGATCAATGGGGCCATTCTAAATCACGCTTGGTCTTTTCCATAGATCATAACACTTAAAAGCAAGCATTGGCTTGCATAACTTTTGCTCAATGTAAAGTGACAAAAAAATTAGTTTCGTAGTGGGCAATAGCAATTTTTATTTGGGTGCATGTATGAACATTACGCGGATTGCACGATACATGGTTGAATTGAGATTCTTTTTATTGCATTCTCTAGAAAAATTGCCTCAACATAGATAATTATTGGCCCATTGCAACTCATGGGCATAGACCTTGACTGTGGCCGCATCTCAGCATGCGTGGCAGACCGTCTCAATGTGGAAGAAAGCTGGTGGTAGTAAGACTGAATTTTGTCTGAGATCACGCTGGTGGTAGTAAGACTGAATTTTGTCTGAGATCACTGTACGCTGCCCCGTTTTAACGGACATGCCATGGATGTCGTGCTCAACTGCTAGGCGGCCAATGCGCACGTCATTCGGCAATGACTCAGTTGGATGATGCGCTGGCCGTGTGCACCCAGTATAGTGGATGGGGGGCCAACGAGGGACGAACCTCGTACAAAGGCAGATTGTTGCCAACAAGGAAGATGACAAGGGAAGCGACCGTGTAAGCTGCCTTTTGACGGATAGGGATCTCGCCACTGGGGTTCTGGACTTCTGGAAAGACTCCAACCGGTATCCGAGTAAGATCGCGCAGCTCTAGCCGCCAATGATCTGGCATTTTGAATTCTTAATGCAACAGAGCTTCAGCCTACGATGATCTACGTGCGATCCCATGATCCTGGCTGCATCCCATGTGCGGCATGCGATCCCCACGCACGCTATCCACCCCTGCACGCTACCTCGTGAATTGCATTGAAATTTTGCTGGCCTCCTATAACTATTTGTGTTTTAGAAAGGGTGAGTAGCTTTGTTGCAATTTCAAGATCCGGGACTTCTCAAGTATAATGGTCTCATTATACTATGCTAGAATTATAGTCTGTTCATTACAAGTCTTTTGTATTGAATTAAAAAAATTGCCTACATCTTATTGAGTTACTAATCGCAGATACTAATGGAACAATGTTTAAAAGCGTCAAAGGCATACTAAACTAGATCATAATTCAATACTAGAGGCATATGGTTGAAGACATGTTATATTATCTCAAATATGAATAAGGGTGGCCTTCCGGTCCTATATGAAGCAAACTGATAATTTAGAGAGATGGTTAGTTCTAAAAGGTTGAGGATGAGGAACAGTCTTGTTACGGTAATAATACAATACATTCATGCTCAAATTATCAGGGCATTATTTGTTCCTGTTGTAACGTACAGAATGGTATATATAGTAGAGCTGGTGAGCCTGCGACGCCGCGCTCTATGTGACTGTGTTAATTTCACGAACTTTGCTTTTTGGATTAAATGTCACTTTAACATCGGTATTTAATTTCACAGTATTCTTGTCTTATCGTGCGATCCATGTGCTTTTAGTATAAAAGTTTAGTTGTTCCGTAGCAACACACAGACATATCGCGTAGAGCGTTTGGCATTATCGTAGAACTGTCTGCTTGACAGCGATGGTGCAAGTCGATGTAATTCAAATCGGTAGCAGGCAGAGATAGTAGATCCGTTCCACTAACAACGTCGGAGATGTCGACGTCGTCGAAGTAGTCGCGGCGGGACGTTTTTGATGCCGACGGCTTCAACAGCGTTGTCGATGAGAGTTTGTCCTGCTGATAACTTGTTATAAAACATGTTACCAGTTGTTAGGACATTTTTCTCTCTGTCTCTCATGATCAACACAGTAGATAAAAGTAGATAACAAATAGACACAAGATAAGGAGACTATTCTTTATTTTTTCTAAATATTCGTAATTATAATGTAGAGCTTCCACGTATATATAGTCCTGCTAAAAATTAAGAGTTTGATAAGAGCTTATATACAAACGGACTGGGATTATGATTCCTCCTTCTCTTCTCTCCTGTATAAAATCTCTATGTTTTACACCACTGACCACTTCTTTATAGCCCGTAGACGTGCTCATGCTTCCGGATAATGAGGGCCGAGGCTGCGCAGCTATAAAAAACCGTTCAGACTTCAGAAAAGAGTGATCATGAGCCCTCGGCTGTAGGCTAATAGACAGCCCTCAAGCATCTACGTTGATGTTACGAAAATGGAGTGGTGAAAAAGAAAGGCAACGGGGAGAAAAACACCCGGCACACAGAAACCCGAGTGATAGTAAAAATCCACATGATTGAAACATACTTAAGAGCCTCTTTGGAACACTGATCGTAGAAATGTAGGGAGAAAAAAAAAGTAGAAATAGAATACATACAGTTGAATTCCAAGGAATTGCGAGGATGGATATTGTGATAGAACTGGGTAACAACAGCAGTAATGCTGCTTATGGGTCGTCTGTCGATCCGGACGGACTGGGTATAAGTTGTCCGCTTGCTTTGCGCCTTGCCCGCACCGTCCCCGCCCACGTCGCATGTCCGCTCAGCACGCTACACGCCTCTGCTCCGGGACGGACCCCGCCCGGACTCGCGCCTCCCGTCGCTGTCGTGCTCCATCCGCCTGCCCCTGCCCTTGACGAGGTCCGTGCCGTTGACGAGCTCCACACCAGCGACCTCTGCACCACTCCGCGGCATCAAGCTCCGCGTCGATGAGCCTCCATTCGTCCAAGCAGCAAGCAGATGCTACGCTTAAAGCGCATGTTGCAATAGTATGTTTTAAGTGTTTCAAATGTTTCAGAAGTATGTTGCAATTGTTGTATATCGATGTTGCAAAAGTAGATTAGGATGTTGCACATGTTGTAATGGCTATACACGTATGTTTCAAGTGTATGTTCCAAATATTTCATCTGTTCCAGACGAATGTTGCAAGAGTTTTATTTGGATGTTGCAAAAGCAGATCTGAATGTTGCATATACATGCAAGTTGCAAACATATATTTCATGTGTTTTCAGGTGTTTCATACATATATTTGCGAGTGTTTCATCTGGATGTTGCATATGTTTGCAATGTTTTTCAAATGTTTTTCAAGCGTTTTCGCAAGTGTTTCAGACGCTTGTTTCAAGTGTTTCATTTGCCTTCTTTTTGTATGTTGCAACTGTTGCATTTGGATGTTTCAAAATAGATCGGGTGTTGTATATGAGATGCACGTGGCAGCGGTGCAAACGAAGTTCGGGGCGGTGTGGGCGACGTCCGGGGTGGCGCGGGACCACTGTTGGTGCGCTCCCTTGCAAGCCCGAACACGACGCTCGTTTTGCTCCCTCTGCGTGACAGCGTCCGGACGAACAAGTCCGTAACAACAGAGAATTTCTATAGGATTTGCAGGAAGTCAATCCTTTCTAACAAAAAAACTTGAGGGCTTGTTTGGATTGCGGGAAAAAATTCATGTTCCTGCGTTTTTCCTGTAAAATTGAACTAGTTCCCGTGAAATTCCTACGTTCCAAACACACTCTCATAAGAAAATTTCATATAGGATATTCTATTCCTCCAAATAAAGCTCTGTTTGGAACGTGGAATTTTTCTGAAATCTATGTTTTTCGTATGAAATTGAAATTTGAGTTGATTTCTGTAAAATTCTTGTGTCGAGATTGAAAGTGGGAATGTTTGGATAGAGGCATAGAGCTTAGTAACAATGTGAAAGTCCAAAGGAGCACTAACAATAAATGGAGAAGGTTTACTAGAGGAAAATAAGATAAAAGGGAAACACACCCTACAACACACAATTTCTCTAAGCTTTTATAAGTTGAAATTGACATCAACCAATACTCTTTTATCTCCGTCTCGCTTTCTTCTGTGGCTTAAACTTGCTATCATAACTGCCCTTTGCAATTTGCTGGCCTCGGTTCGGCAATCATTGAGCGACGACAGAGCGCCTTCCACGCAAACAGAGCGCCGCGTCCCTTCAACAAATCAAGAGCTGTATAGCCTGCCGGGGGAGTAGACCCCATTGTCTACGCAACGACGACGTCGACATCTGTCTGACGCAAAAAATCAAGAGCTGTCGCTGAAGAATTTTATCGACAGCACTGCACGGGCGATGAGCGCCCGACGTGCGAGCGATACCTGCTTCTGCCGACGAGGAAACCCCGCCAAACACGACAGCTTATCCCGACCTGTTCTCGTCCTTGCGCCAACGACTAGAGTTTTGAAAGGCTGGGTTCCACTTCCATGGGCTCATGGAGTCATGGGGCGACACGCCCGTCTGCACGCGCGAGCCGACGACGATCAGAACGCCAGTGGACCGGCACCACGCACCAGAAAGCGATGGAAGAGGGGTTGAGTGGCTGACAGGCGCAGCACATCGTCGCGTGGATCCGCGCCGCGGAGGACACTACTCGTATAATCTTGACAACGGATATGCGACAAACCTTCCTGTCAGTGGCGTACCCGTGGAGAGACTCCAGTGATCAGAAGGGAATCAAAGGACATTGAAGTCGGAGGGCAGGTGTGTGGCTGCTATGTGCCATGGTTGAATGACGATTGCGAAGGGCGTCTCCCCACTCCCCAGTCCCAACTTTCAAGAACTAGTATTCTCCACCGCCCGAAGATCAGCAGCGGCAGGCTCAGAAAAGGTCCGTCTTTGGCTCACGATTGAGAGCTCGAGATTGCGGAGTCACGAAACAGGTGTCTGTGATCGTGCCGAAACACTCAGTTGTACAGATAAAACGAAATTATGTAAAGAAATTCAAGATAGAAAGTATCATATTTTATTTCAGCCTCCCGTGACCCGTCTTTGCACCGTGGTGTTCCACCAAAAGCAAATCGTCGTTATAAGATCTCGCCGCTGTTAGCCCAAAATCTAACCTCTCCTCACGAGATAGATGTATATTTATGAATGCGTGTCCCGACAACTGAAACGACCGTCACCATATCCACTAAGCCGACACAATAGGAAATAGTTCAATCAATTGAAAGAACAAATCATTAGAACTAAAACACTGCCATCATCTATTTGGCAATACTACTCAACCTAACCTAAGTTTGATTCGATACCTCAAGCTTAGAGCATCTTCAGGAGTCTTTCTAAAACTTATCGTCTAAATCATCATCTGAAGAGTCATTTGAATAAAAATCGTTTATATCTTTTCTACTCTTATATCTTATGCGCACTCCAGAGAATTAATGTCCATCTTTGGCAAACAAAAAATCTAGAATGGTGTATTGCTATATTCAGATATCCAATTAGACAAGCTGTTGGGAGAAAAAAATCACTATTTTAGGAAGAATAGTCTCAATTGCTCTTAGGCATCTAGCATCAGGAAGGATATAACAATTAGCAAGAATTATAGTCTCAGTTGCTCTTAGGCATCAATCATCTTCTACCCAAGTGCCACTGGGTATCACTGTACGTGAATGCAAATGGCTAGCGCATAAACTCCAGATATTTTCGATGCCAGCCGCCTCATAGTCGCTGTAAAATTCTAGGGCAACGGCTTGTAACCAACCAGATCGGTTTACACGAGAGTGAATGGCCAGTTTATCGCATCAAAATAAACACAAGGCAAAGAGAGCTTAAAACACGAAAATCACTTGAACATATATGGAGAGAAGATTGTTGCAGTCATAATACAAATTCCCTCGGCATTAAGTTATAATCAAAGCACTGTTACATGAAGATAAGCAAATTCCATGAATCCAAGAGAGTAAACGCAGCCAATGGAGACTGATCTTCACTTTCTTTGTGCGCCTGCAAAGTCAGAAAGAGATGTTAATTTCCTGCTTACAGATGAGGCTAGAGCAAGAGGAATGATAGCCAGTGGTCACACTATCACTAAACAGAGTTAACCATGAATTGACTTATGTGCCTCCACTACCCAAAGATTGCAGACTTGACGGGATCATGGCACTGCACAGTGTAACGAATAACGCTGTTCGTCCATATTGTCCATATTCATATATTACCTAAAGTACTTTTACTTTACATCAAATCAAACAGCATCTAAAGCCTGAGAATGGCTAGGCAGCAGGCACACCAGCTCTTCTTTTAAGTCAGCGTTGAAACAGCAGATAAGAGCTGAACAAGCTATGCTGAATATGCATTTCAACAGTGGATGTGGATAGATAGAAATATGTATGGAATAATGAACTCTTACATGGAAGCATGAACATGGCTACATCACTTCTTCTCATCTTCTGTTTTGTCTGACTTGTCTTCCTTCTTCTCTTGCTGTTTAAAAAGAGAAATAAAGAAACCATCATATTTCCACATACATACATTACCAGACTAGTCAAGATTCGTAACATTACAGGATAGCAGTTCATGTGAACCGGGGGTTTACTGCTTTGGGCATATTTTATTTTCACCAAACCAGTGTATGCAGACCACAAATGGGTACACAACAATTTGACTCAGTACCGCTGTCTAAGGTATTCGTGTGCTCACACCTGGTAATGTGCTACTATTTCCATTCCATAAGACCAATTCTGCTTGTGGACCATAAAGAACTCCACATGCTATCTTAAACAGCAGAGCCATTACTGGCAGAGCTCAGAAATCTGCCGATCCTAGAGCTATGGTTACACGTGGGTTGTTTAGATGAACTGTTTTCTTTCTATTCTACACAGAAGACAGCACATATTTGGAGCATACAAACTCCAGATAAGGTGGATCCATTAGCTGGTAATAGTTAGCTAGCTAATAGTTCATAGCTAATATTAGATAGTTTGGTCCATCTAGTGAAATAGTTGTTAGCTGGGTATTCAGCTAACAATTAGCTAGACCTGTTTGGATCCAAGGAGCTAATTATTAGCAGCTAACTATTAGCTCTATGGATCCAAACAGGGGCTTAGTTACTTAAATCTTGCAATATATATATTCTTATTTAGTCAAGGTCCTGAACAATACTATCATGTAGAGGCAACATGAATTTCATTGCATCACAATACTGGCAGACCTTCAGTGTAACCCAAAAAAGAACATACCTCCCCCTGGCTGTGCAATGATGCCAGCAAATCTTTAACAGATGGATCATTGGGATCAACACCAGGAAGCTGTTATTCCACACAAAAAAAAAGGACCAATAAATTATTAAAACAGCAGCTAAAAATGTACCTGTATGTCATTAGTTCATAAGAATAATACATACCGAATTAAGGATAGATGACACAAACGTTCTGTCTTCAAACACCTTACTCATATCAGTGTCACTGGACATGTTTGCATCCTCGACAGACATTTGAAGAGCTGCATATAAACAATCAGAGCATGGGAATATTAGAGAATGAGGTTGATAAAAGAAATGAGATTGTAATACTATAGGTATCAATAGAAAAGAAAACAAGTGAAACAAAGAAAGTCTAAGCAACATTTTTGAGTAATGTGAAGATGTGACGTTGAATGATACGATCTATTGGACAGCCAGAATATATATAACAAAGTATGTTCCTTAATGAGTTATGTACAGTTTAACTGTTCAAGAGGGCTTGTCTATGGGCAAAAGGCAGACTGGGTGCACATTAATAGAACTTACAAATATATAGGAATGAAATGAACTCACAAAAAGAGAGAAGTGTTTGGGGATCATCTGATATTAGGATGAGGTGTGGGCCCTGGGAACATATCACTAATCCGCTAGATGGTGGCTTTTTCAACTTGGTGATTTCTGATGACTACACTGAATTACTGATCAATACTACCCATGATGAAAATGCTTATGTTTAAGTTAATGCTGGGAGGAATAATTGAAGATGTTGGTTGTTATATGTTTCCTATTGGAGCAAGAAGTGTTAACATCCAAGTTTTCATGTACACACTAGAAAGCAGTGGTTTTCCATTTCACTACCAGAATTAATTGATAGCAACAAATACCGTATGTGCTAGAATTGTGCTAGAATTGTTGAGGCTGCAAATATAAGAGAAAACACACCCAATGCCAAATCAGGGTCAACTGCACCAGCTTCTGCCATAGCAGAGTCAGTCACAGCTGCAGATCCTGAAGCACCACCCTCCATTGACATTGCAAGTGCCTGCTGTAGTAGATCGTCATCATCCTGTGATCACAGCTATGTTAGCCTTCTGATGTCCACTTGGATTACATTAACTATTAATATAAATAATATACAATACAAATAGTACAAATGGAAGATACAGAGTCAGGCACTTTAATTGAAAAGGGTCTTTGCTACTTGCAACCTTTATAATCAATATTGCAACAGAAGACAAACTGGCATATAATCGTAGTTTAAACTAGCACAAATTAAGTAGAACTTGTGATTGGAAACTTTGTTAGTTAAAAAGTTAAGCAAGGAACACTAGAAATTATGTACATATGTGCCAAGAAAAGATGCACCTGGCCAATATCTTCCATATTTTTATCAAGCACGGACAAAAATAGATTATGTAGGGGGGGGGGGGGGGGGGGGGGGGGGGGGGGAAGGAGGCAGCGCATGTACCAAGCTACTTTAGCATTAATTAATTAATGCACTGGCATATACAGGGCTACCAATAAGGTTTCAACATATGCTAGTGTAGTGTCTGCTCTGACAACAATCACTAGCAGATCATCATCTAAGTTTTAATGGTCGTTACAGAAAGTATGTAAGCAAATGCACTCTCAATTTTAAATGAAATCGCTGAAAAGAGTTCATGAGAGTACATACAACTACCAAAACTTGAAGCATTTGAGGCAGGTCAGAGCATTTTTAGTTTGTAACTGATGGACAGTGATAATACCTTTGGCTGTTCTTTCTTGTCGCCAGCAGCAGCATTTGAGGCAGGTTCTGCTTCAGCCATAACAGAATCGCTGTTTGAGCTTGAGGCATTGTTATTTTCGGTATTAGATGTATCTTCTGCAGCCTTTTTTGCAATAGCCTCTTGCCTTGCCCGCTCTTCTTCCATAGACAACCGCAGTGCGAGTGCCAATTCTGGATCTACATTTGGGTCCACACCAAATTCAAATCCAGATGCTCCAGTAGCTGCGGCAGCTGCTGCGGAAGCAGCAAAACCGCTTCCGCCTTCTTCACCGGTAAATATAGGAGTGCTGGGTAAAGATAGAAAAATAAGGTTAACATATACGCAGCATAATGAAAACTTAGAACCCAGTAACATGGCACAAAATTACCTTAGGAGGACATCAGAGAGGGCATTATCACCAGGAGGGACATGAACAATGTGACTGCTATCACTGCTGTTAACAGCAGCAATCAATGCTTCAAGTTTCTCAGGTTTTTCATCATCGGATTCACCAAAGTCAACAATGTCAAGAGCAACATTGTTCTTTTTCAGCTTCTTCCCGATTGTCTCCAAAACTTTCTTGTCGTACTTCACAGGACTGATACATATGACAAGACTCATTAACCTAAATTCAGACAAAATTAATAATGGCCATATAAGTTATGCCACTCCTGCATACCTTCCGATGAAAGCTATAATCCTCTGCTGCTGCCTCTTGTTCTGGCGATGCTTAAGCGCAAGCTGAGCAACCTGGATTGCCGCAGCCAAGTTTGCCTCAGCACCAACTTCCAACCCTATACAGTACATTGTTGTGCATCACTTGGTCAGGAAACTACAAGTACCAAAGTACCATGATCTAACAACTTATGAGATAGCTTAGGCAGTTGCACTGAATCCCTAAACTAATTGGCAAAATCCTCTCACCGCGATAGTAAAGCAAAGGTTTTGGGATCGATGTGAGCTTACCGTGCATACAGGCGAGAATCTTCCCGAGGTCGCTGGTGGGAGTGACAAGCACGCGGACGCCCTTCCCGGCCATCGTCATCACGCCTACCGTGTTCTCCGGGTTCGACTGCACCCACCAGCAAACAGCAGCAATCAGATCCGAAATCCCAGAAACCCTAACCCACACGAAACTGGCGATTGGATCGGTGGACGGGGAGACCGGCGTGGGTACCTGGGTCTTGGCGCCGCAGATGAGGTTGACGGCATCGGCCTGCGCCTGGAACCGCGACGGGGCGTAGTCGCCGTTCCGCATCCACTCCGAGTTGTCTATGCAGATCATCGTCGCCTGCAGGGGAAAGCGAAACCGAGGGGAGGAAATTAGTTGGGGATCGGAGTTCACGGACCGAGAAACGGCAGCGGGGCGCATGTCGTACCTCGAGCACCATGGCGCCGCCGCTGAGGGTGTCGCCGCCGCTGTCAGGGGAAGGTTTGCGCTGGTTTGCGGAACAAGATAGAAACTTTACTAGGAGTAGAAGGGACGGGTGCGTTCGTCCTTATTTGGAGTCGGAGGCTACGGGCGTACTGTAGATTGGATTCCGAGTCCGAACCCAGTACTCGAGCCCGACTTGGCCTGCGCTACTGGCGGCCGTCGGATCACGAATTTGTGATTCGGGATGAACCAGCGCCGGTGTGAAAATCACTCATATCCTCGGTGGTAATATTTTTATAGGTATTTTGATTAGAAGGAATCAGACAAGAATTATTTCATTATATATTAGAAGCTGAGAGCTAAATAAAACATGCTTCTCACTGCTCTCCAGTGACAGACCTATGTTTTTATCTCTGGGTATGCGTAGCAAAAAAAAATTCTTATATAATTCGGTAAACTAAAAAAAATTCTAATGCAATTTCTACCTATCTCTATGACTGACGGACCCCAGGGTATGCGGTGGCCCACCCTGCATACCCTGTAGGTCCGTCCATGCTGCTCTCTCCGTCCCAAAATAAATATACACGTCTAGTCAAGCAAATTCAACTTTGACAAAATTTATAGGAAATGACATAGACATTTGTATCTCTGAATATATTTGCTATAAAAGTGTATGTCTTGATTAATTTAATAATGTTAATTTGCTATCATAAACATTAATTTATTTTTGTATATATTTAGTTAAATTTATGATTCATTGACTTTTCGGGATGCTAGATAAGCACTCGTTTTTGGACGGAAGGAGTACTTTCTATTCAATTTCCAAATAATATTAGTTTTGAATCACTTCTTCACCTGTTCTCCTGTAATCACTAAATTAGGGAGTGGTGCTCTCCTAAACATGTACTCCTTTCAGGTTTCTAAGGAAGTCGTTTTCGACAAGGTTTAAGTTAAACATTGAAATATAAAATCATGAATAACGGTTAAGTTGTCGAGTTTAGAAATGTGAAAACTATATGAATATACTTGTCTTAAAAAATACTTCATAAAAAATGAATATTATTTTTAGTTAATATTTTTACAAAAAAGAAGTCAAAGTTATGCTTTAGTATCCGTGTCGCTGTCCAAAACGACCTCTTTTAGAAACCTGGAGAGAGTAGTCAATACTCGAAACTAATCCATATGTATCGACATCGTGTTTTAACTAATATACTTCCCTTCACAAGATATTTAGAAACTACCAATGTTAATCTATATGTGTATGCAATATCTCGAGTCACACCATGAGCTTGTTCTTGTAGTGACGATTAGAGAATTAGTTAGATATTGGTTGGTACCTCTTGTGGTGATGGCATGATTTGTTAGATGTTTAGAGTGTCATCTAAATGAGATATGAGCTAAGTGTGCTAACTTCTCAAGAATATTGACTTGAAATATTGTGTGGTTTGTTTGGTAGAACAAAATATAGAGAAATTTTGTATGCTTAACTTTTACCTTCCTTTTACTCTCGCTTGTCTACCATAATTTCTTCTTGTTGATGGAGAGATGCTCTTTAGAGATTGATGAGAAATACTAGGAGAGTGTAAAGGAGGAGAGATTAATATGTGGATCTAAAGGGGTAAAAGAGAGGCGTACAAGTTTTTTCGTTGGGTGGTGTATATAAGGATAATTTAAATTGATGCTCATAATAAGGAACTTTTATACTAGTGTCTCATATTCATGCCTATATATATTTTATTCCTGTTGATTGCACGGTTTGCGAAGGTTCCACACCTACAGCCTGTTTGGTTGGCTGGTTCGTATCGTTGCTGGTTCTGAAGAAGTACGGCTGGCTGGTTTGTGTGAGAGAAAAAAATACTGTTCCGGCTGAAAATTTACGATGGTTTACGACAAGCTACAGCCAAACGAACAGGCTGCTAGTCGTTGCGGGAGTTCCGCACCAGGACGTGGAGGTTCCGCAGACTTACAACTTAGCAACTTTTAAGTGCATGAACTATCATGAGCATCACGTTTATCATGATAGCATCTTGCACCTGTAACACCCTCGGTGTTATATTGTAATGTTTTTGCTAAAACACTGCATTAGCCTCAGTGTGTGTAATTTTGAGTATAAGTCGATATACGGCATTTGAAACGTTCATCCGAAACTAGAAATAAATGTTAAGTTTCATGTCGCTTTATATTGTTTAGTATTCTAAACGAATTTTTATTGAATAAAAATGATGTAGATCGTGTATGCGAACTTTAATAAAATTTGTAGTACGTACTCAGTAGTCGACATTGAAACAGGTAGCTCGGAATTGGAATTCGACGCGAAACCGTGCACGTCACCTATGTCGAACTATGCTGGGCTGGCCACGGTCACCACTGTTGCCTCGCCTGCCTGCCATCGCACGCATGTGCACTGCGCACGAGTCCTATCAGCTCTGCCTCGCCGTCGCATCGCGCGGTACCTTGGTCGCGCTGCACGCCACACATCGCCGCGCCCGGCACTGGTCCCGTTGGCTCGCCGCCGCTGCACTCGCGTGGGACGGCCGCCTGCTGCCGTCGTCACTTCGGCGTCGCGTCGCGCTCTGGTTCCTTGTCCGACGCCTTCCGCGGTGACGCAGGCCCGAGCTTCGTCGGCTTACGGGTCGGCCGCGCGGACAGTCGCTTGGGCACGTCTCACTGTTCTCCGTCGTCATGTGCACGCGTACCTTGCGTTGACGACCGTGGCTGTGTCAACGCCACTGCCTCCGCTGTCGCCATGACCGGCGGGACCTCTCATTTTCAATTCGCCGTGACCGTAGCGCTTTAATGAAATTTGTCGCATCCACGGCTCCGCTAGACAGCCAGCTGCTCGATTGACATCACCTCGCCGATCGTAGCATCTCCCTGTGCTCTAATTTTGGAATCATCGCTCCGCTTCATCCATAAGACCGAGGTGGTCTGCGTAGACGACATGCCGCACAATCAAAGCTTGCCATTTTCAATCCACCGCACTGCTAGTTCTCCTCCAGCTGCTCATCGCACTGCCCACCTCATTCAAAGCTCCACCGCCGTTTTGTGTCTTCTCCGCGGCCGGCGGAACCTCGCCCGAGCAGAGCAAGCTTACAGCAGCCAGTGGTGCGTTACTCTTTATCTTAGCTTGCTGACATCATCATGACGTCATCCTGGCGTCACACCGTTTTATGGCCGCTTTCATGTAGAAAAATAAAGCTCGGAATACATTAGAAATACGTTGGGCTAGCTTCCTGCGCAACTGCTCGCGCCCGCGGCCTGCCCACGTCGCGCGCTTGCCGCGCCGTAGTGCCTGGGCCAGCTGCGCCCACGTCTCGCTGCTGGGCCTGCTCGCGCTGGCGCCGCGCCCCGCCGTGGGCCGGCCTGCCGCGCGCGCTCGGCCCGCTGTCGCTGCTGCCGCCGCTGCCGCGCGCTCGCTCTCGTCCGCGCGTTTGCTCGCATCTGTGCCGGGTCCCGCCGTGGGTCAGCCTGCCGCGCCTGCGTGCCCGCTCGCTCGCGCCCACGCGCCGCGCGCTGCCGCGCTGGGCCTACGCCGCGTCTGCATCGCCACTGCTGGGCCGCGCCCGCCGAGTTGGGCCGCGTTGTGATTGCATTCTTCAGTTTCTAGTAAGATAGAAATACTTAATTATTTTAGTTATGAGTTGAACTTCGATAAATCGTAGTAAATTGTGTAGATGTCCTAAAATAGTGAAACCAAGTTTATTATGTTCACAAAAATACCATCTACTTATTAGTATAGTTATATTGCAGATAGTTGTTATGTTGATAGACGCATAAATTCTAATTAAAAAGCTTAGTATTATGTAGATTAATAATTGTAGAAATTTTTATGGTAGATTGGTGATAGATACGGCTATGAAAATTTTACAGTAGGCTCACTAGATTATTATGTACTTGCTGTAAATTTTGTAGCCCTAGAGTAGGATGACAAATAGAGTAGCTATTATCCTTGCTTTATCATATATAGCATAAATCAGCAAATGGAGTAAGAATATCTGTAGTTGCTATGATAATGATGAATGCCATGCTTCATACTTGTTGACGGTAGCAATACATAACTTAGCACCGTGGTCGGTAGCACTAGCTTAGTAGTTAATTGATGTACTTTTATTTTAAGAGCTGCTGTTGTTATATTCCTAAGCATCGCATCATCATTTCATGCATGTAGATCACGAGCCGGTAGACGTCGTGCCCGTCGACTAGCAGGAGTACGACGAGGTGATCGAGGAGTACGAGAAGGAGATCCTCGTGCAGGAGGGAGCCCAGGAGCTTGTTAGTGCTGACCCTGCTGACCCGTCGCCTGCCCAAGGCAAGCCCCGGTGCATAACCCATATTTTTATGATCACTGAATATATATATGTGATGTGCATTTAAGTTACAAGGATTGTATGGAAACTACATGCATAAATATATCTAACCATGAGTCCTACTAGTACAGGTCGAGTAGTTGCTATGCTCAGGATATCGGTAGCAGGAGTAACCTGTCATTACTCTCAAATAGGTGATAAAATATGAACACTCATGATAAAATGATGGAAAGATAAATGGTGACCGGGCAGGGATATGATCTGGGTATTGGTGGGTGTAAAGGGGTGTGTCCTGCGGCCAATAGGGCATGTCTTGGTTACACTTTTTTTCCCTGTCTGTGTCGATTAAGGACCGGTCGTTGCATAAGGCATCGTATGCAAGTCACAGATTTATTGTCCCGAGCGCATACTTGGGTATGGGCGCAGGGAAGACTTGTTACTCTCTTGTCGCGAATCTGGCTCTTTCTGGACCGACTGATGGGAAGAGGAGGTGGTGGAGGTCCTTGCACCACACTGAGTCCGGGACTCAGGATGTGGGGGCTTGGAGTCCAAGTTTGGACGGGGATCTGGACACCCGGGAGAGGAGGGTGATGGGTTAGTCCTGCTTGTGCCTGGGGTATAAGCAGGGCGTGTGTTTTCGAGGCACCCAGCCGGTCATATTGATTCACGAATCGCCGGGAGATCCGGTATAGCTTGTCTCATGTTTAGCACCGTAGTAAGAACTGAAAGTGAAAGGAGAAGAAATGGAACTGATTGCTCAACTCTTGCTTGAAAGTAGAACAGATGCTTATATAGACTGGCTAGATGATAACTTAATACGGCTGATAACGATAATACATAACTAAGGACCCACTATTAGTATTGCTTTCTGCCAAAAGAAACCAGCAAGCCATATAGCTTATCATATTCCTTAGAGTCGGGAAATTATTCCCACTAGTCGGATAAGTCTTGCGAGTATATTGTGTACTCAGGGCTTATTTACCCCTGTTGCAGGTGATGCATGAGAAGTACTTTGTGTGGAGGATTCTTCTGGTGGGCTCAGACGGATCCTTGTCCCTATCGCTAGATGTTTATTTTTAAATTTCGCTGTTTATCATTCCGCACTCTAATATTTGGTATTGTAATAATGTACTTTTAAGAAACTCTGATGTATAAAATGGATAAGTATTGTAACTCGTTCTCATTATTGGACCCTTGGGAAAATGTGGATCTTTCGGGTTCTCCCTTGGGGTGTGCCCGACGGATACCGCTCGCTATAGCTTGCTTTCGGGGTGCTTAGTGTCTAGTGGAAGACGAGCGCCTCCGTAAGTGTGCTATTTTGGGCGGTTCTACCATAGTTGGTACCAGAGCCAATAATGGTCACGAGTTCCATCACCCTTTTACAAAACTAAAAATTTGACCAACAAAAGTCTTTGCAGAAAGTAGGATGCGATTAAGTTAAGTTATATAAGTATAAGCCCTAGCTATATGATATATCTAGGATAGCGGCACTGGTTTTAACTAATCAGTTTTCTGCAGGTACATTGACTTACGTTGCGTAAGAAATCATTTAGAACACAAAAAGTGAGCGTGCGGTGTGCCGAAAATTTTACGAATGCCGCTATATTCCGGCTTGAGTGAACGTATAGGTTGAAGCATGCATCATATAATAGCATCTTACTTGAACTATAAATCCCCTTCATGCATAATGAAAGTAGTAAATTGGTAGGACTAACTAATGAATGCTTTAATAAATGTGTTGTCATCTCTTTAATCCCTAGATTCTGATCGGGAAGGTGTCCTAATGGATGGTTCGTCTCTCTTACAGATAAATCTAAGGTCCGGACGTGGGAGCACCAGTTCGGGAGCGGCCAATGAGGGCCATGGTGACAATGGTCGAGCTTTTGAGCGTGGCGCCGGGGGAGGTTAGGAGGTTCCGCCTCTGGTTCCTCATCCTTTCCCGCCACCGCCACCGCCTCCACCGATGACCCCCGCTAAGATTATGGCGGAGCTGTTGGCTGCTCACCGGGAGTCATCTGCTGCTCGCCAGGAGATAGCTCGTGCCATGGAGATTATGGCATAGGCCGTCGCGGGCCTGGCCCACGGAGGTCCTAGGGGCAACGGTGGGAACGGGGGGTGGTGCCCGCCGTCCTGAGGGACAGTCCTCTTATCAGGACTTCCTTAAGACTCACCCACCCACGTTCACGCCGTCTGACAAGCCCCTGGAGGCGGAGCACTGGCTTCGCACTATGGAGCAGAAGTTTCAACTGCTTGGAGTGACCGATGAGCAAAAGGTGTACTTTGCGTCCCAGCAGCTTTTGGGGTCCGTAGGTGCCTGGCGGGAAACTTTTTAGGCCGTGGAGCTGCCAGATCATCCGACAACCTGGCAGGAGTTCTCCACTGCCTTTAGAGAGTTCTTCATCCCTGCTGGTGTTATTAACCAGAAGGTGACCGAGTTCCTGGAGCTGCGCTAGAGAAACAAGACTGTAATGGAGTATGTGAACCAGTTCAACCACTTGGCTCAGTATGCTGGCAGCCAGGTGGATACGGATGATAAGAAGAAGGACTGCTTCTTTCGTGGTCTCACTCCTGCCCTTCAGGAGAAGCTATATCTAGGGAACTATCAGACCTTTGGGGCTATGATGAACGCCGCCATTGTCGTTGAAGGTTTCCAGCGGGCATCTCAAGCGGATTGGAAGAGGAAGCGGGGGGACGCAGGGTCTTCTAGCCACCCCCACACTCAGAAGGTGTAGATTGTCCGATGGGGGCCCTATCAACTATCTGGCAGGCCTTCATTTCGGCAGCCTCAGCAGACGTCGCAGACTTCCTCCACTCAGTACTGTGCACCTCCACAGCAGGTGCAGCCGTAGCAGGCTCCGGGACAGCAGGTCCCACCTCATTAGGGGTTCAGGAATAGGCCAGGGGCTTGTTTCAAATGTGGCAAAGATGGCCACTATGCCCGACCCTGTCCCTAGAACCAGCCCGCTCAGTCAGCCCAACCGTCAGTGAATTCTAGGCTTATCAAGAGGACTATCATAAAAAAGAAAGTGCCTAGCAGGTCTGGCCAGGTGAACTTCATAAATGCTCAGCAGGTTGTGCAGTAGGAGACAGTTATGGCTGGTATGTTTACCATCGACTCCCATTCAACTTTGGTGTTGTTCGATTCTGGTGCATCACATTCTTTCATGAGCATGGGGTTTGTAGAGCGGCACAACTTATCATTATTGGCTATACCGTATGCCTATAAGATCCGTACTATAGGTTCGCAGATGTTCATCAATACCCACACGAATATAGTAAGTTTGGTACTAGCCACCTACACTTACCACCTACAGTTCATGATAATGCCTGGGCAAGGCATTGATGCTATTCTTGAAATGAACTGGTTGCGGATGTATGGGGTAGTATTGGATATGAAGAGAGGAAGTGTGGAGTTATGACTTCCTTCTTTTGAGGATAGGATGTCCCTTATTATACCCTCTGAACCAGTCTTACCTGTGGCCGCCCATGCTGAAGCCGTTACTGATCTTACCTCCATTCCGGGGTAGTATGTGAGTTCCTATATGTTTTCTCTGAGGATCTTCCTGGGTTGCCACCGGACCGTGAGGTAGAATTTTCCATTGAGCTTGAGCCTGGTACTGCTCCTATCTCCAGACGTCCGTACTGCATGGCTCCAAGAGAACTAGCAGAAATGAAGAAGCAGCTGGAAGAATTGATGGATAAGGGTTTCATCTGCCCAAGTTCTTCACCATGGGGTTGCCCGGCTATTTTCGTGAAGAAGAAGGATGGTACCCTACGAATGTATGTGGATTATCGCCCCCTTAATGCGGTAATAGTGAAGAATAAGTATCCCTTGCCCCGCATAGATACCTTGTTTGACCAATTAGCTGGTGCTAAGGTGTTCTCGAAGATTGATCTCAGATCGAGCTATCATCAGATCAAGATCAGGCCACAGGATATACCAAGGACAGCTTTCTCTACTAGATATGGGCTATATGAGTACCTGGTGATGTCTTTTGGTCTTACCAATGCTCATGCCTTCTTCATGTACCTAATGAACTCAGTTTTCATGCCAGAGCTAGATAAGTTTGTGGTAGTCTTCATTGATGACATCTTGATCTATTCCAAGAATGATAAAGAGCATGCTCGACACCTCCGAATAGTACTAGCTCGACTAAGGGAGCACCAGCTGTTTGCTAAGTTCAGCAAGTGCGAGTTTTGGTTAGATCGAGTATAGTTTTTGGGGCATGTGTTGACACCTGAGGGCGTTTCTATGGATCCCAGCAAGGTGCAAGATGTATTAGATTGGAAGTCCCCCAAGTCTGTTCATCAAATCCGTCAGTTCCTTGGTCTAGCTGGATACTATCGGTGTTTCATCCCTGACTTCTCTAAGATAGCCCAGCCCATGACCAAGCTGCTCTAAAAGAAGCTAAGTTTGACTGGAGTCCAGCATGTGAAGAAGCTTTTCAGTCTCTGAAGACTTTTCTGACCACTGCTCCTGTGTTGGCTCAACCAGATATTGAGAGGCCCTTTGATGTATATTGTGATGCTTCGAAGATGGGGTTGGGGTGTGTGCTGATACAAGATGGGAGTGTGATAGCTTATGCTTCGCGTCAACTAAAGAAGCACGAGGTGAACTACCCCACTCATGACTTAGAGTTGGCTGTTGTTGTCCACGCTCTGAAGATTTGGAGGCATTATTGTTGGGCAATAAAGTGCACATCTTCATAGACCACAAGAGCCTCAAGTATATTTTTACTCAGTCTGAGCTGAATATGAGACAAAGAAGGTGGTTGGAGTTGATAAAGGATTATAATTTGGAAGTTCATTATCATCCAGGAAAAGTTAATGTGGTAGCTGATGCTTTGAGGCGTAAGTCACATCAGGTTGAGGAGATACCCTTGTCCCTCCACCACACAGAGGTGTTAGCTCATATTGCATTGACCTCAGAGTTGCTGGAGCAGATTATTCAGGAGCAGAAGGAAGACCCTGAAGAGATTCCACACATCAGAAAGTTGATGGCTGAAGGGCATGGCCCTCATTTTAGCATTGATGAGCAGGGGGTCGTGAGATACAAGAATAGATTGGTGGTTCCATCTAGGGAAGAACTAAAAAGAAAATTTTGAAGGAAGCTCAGAATTCGAAGTTGTCTATTCATTCTGGCAGAGTAACAAGATGTATCATGATCTGCGCCACTTGTATTGGTGGTCTAACATGAAGCAGGACATCACCCGACACGTCGTGGAGTGCGACACTTGTGGTAGGGTTTAAAGCAGATCATATGCGTACCCCAGGATATTTGCAGCCCTGCCTATTCTGGTGTGGAAATGGGAGGATATCTCCATGGATTTCATTGTGGGTTTACCCCGCACGTCTGTAGGTTATAACTCTATCTGGGTCATTGTGGACCGTCTCACCAAGTCGGCTCATTTTTTTTCGGTAAAGACTGCATATATTGCCGGGAAGTATGCGAAGATATACTTTGAGCGGATTGTGACCCTACATGGAGTTCCCCTGACTATCATCTATGATAGGGGATCGGTTTTTTATGTCTTGTTTCTGGGAGCGACTCCATGAGTGCCTTAGGACAAGTCTCCTTCGCAGTTCAGCTTATCACCCCCAGATTGATGGTCAAACAGAAAGGGTGAACCAGGTGCTCGAAGACATGTTGCGAGCTTGTACCATCTCCTTTCCTGAAAAGTGGGATGACTACCTAAAGTTAGCAGAATTATCTTACAACAATAGCTATCAGGAGAGCATCCACATGGCACCATTCGAAGCTTATATGGAAGGAAGTGTAGGACGCCACTCAACTGGGTTGAGGTGGGAGACCGCGGTACTTTGGGTTTGAGTTCATCCAAACGGCTCGGGATCAAGTGAGCATCATTCGGAGTCACTTGAAGGCCGCTCAGAGCCGACAAAAAACTTATGCTGATAAGAGGAGAAGGCCCTTGGAGTTTGCAGCTGGAGATTTTGTATATCTCAAGGTGTCTCCTATGAGAGGGGTGCACCGGTTTGGCATTCACGGCAAGCTAGCCCCTCGGTATGTGGGTCCATATCAGGTGTTGGAGAAATGTGGTCTAGTGGCTTACCGTCTACAACTTCTAGATATTCTATCTGCAGTGCACAATGTGTTTCATGTATCACAACTGAAGAAGTGTTTGCGGGTTCCTGAAGAAGCGGTGGAAATAGGACTTCCCCTCTAGCCAGATTTAACTTATGTGGAGCACCCTATCAAAATCTTGGATGAGAAGGAGAGAGTGACCAGGAACAGAGTGATAAAATTCTACAAGGTGCAATGGCAAAATCATTCAGAAGATGAAGCCACATAGGAACAGGAGAGCTACATATTAGAGCATTACCCCCATCTCCTCTCTGGTTCGGATAGTTAGTCACTGCGCCAAAAATGTATTCCCCCATCTCTTTCTCACACTAGGCACATGAAATCTCGGGTCGAGATTTTATTTTAGAGGGATAGATTTGTAGCACCCTCGGTGTTATATTGTAATGTTTTTGCTAAAACACTGCATTAGCCTCATGCTTGTTTGTACATGTGTGTAATTTGGAGTATAAGTCGATATACGGCATTTGAAACGTTCATCCGAAACAAGAAATAAATGTTAAGTTTCATGTCGCTTTATATTATGTTTAGTATTCTAAATGAATTTTTATTGAATAAAAATGATGTAGATCGTGTATGTGAACTTTAATAAAATTTGTAGTACGTACTCAGTAGTCGATAATGAAACAGGTAGCTCTAAATTGGAATTCGACGCAAAACCGTGCACGTCACCTATGTCGAACTATGCTGGGCTGGCCGCGGTCACCACTGTTGCCTCGCCTGTCTGCCATCGCACGCATGTACACTGCGTATGAGTCCTATCAGCTCTGCCTCGCCGTCGCGTCGCGCGGTACCTTGGTCGCGCTGCACGCCACACATCGCCGCGCCCGGCACTGGTCCCGTTGGCTCGCCGCGGCTGCACTCGCGTGGGACGGCCGCCTGCTACCGTCGTCACTTCGGCGTCGTGTCGCGCTCTGGTTCCTTGTCCGACGCCGTCCGCGGTGACGCAGGCTCGAGCTTCATCGGCTTGCGGGTCGGCCACGCGGACAGTCGTCTGGGCACGTCTCACTGTTCCCCGTCGTCATGTGCACGCGTACCTTGCGTTGACGACCGTGGTTGTGCCAACGCCACTGCCTCCGCTGTCGCCATGACCGGCGGGACCTCTCGTTTTCAATTCGCCGTGACCGTAGCGCTTTAATGAAATCCGTCGCATCCGCGGCTCCGCTAGACAGCCAGCTGCTCGATTGACATCACCTCGCCGATCGTAGCGTCTCCCTGTGCTCTAATTTTGGAATCGTCACTCCGCTTGCTCCATAAGACCGAGGTGGTCTGCGTAGATGACATGCCGCACAACCAAAGCTTGCCATTTTCAATCCACCGCACTGCTAGTTCTCCTCCAGCTGCTCATCACACTGCCCACCTCATTCAAAGCTCCACCACCGTTTTGTGTCTTCTCTGCGGCCGGTGGAACCTCGCCCGAGCAGAGCAAGCTTACAGCAGCCGACGGTGCGTTACTGTTTATCTTAGCTTGCTGACATCATCATGACGTCATCCTAGCATCACACCGTTTTATGGCCGCTTTCATGTAGAAAAATAAAGCTCGGAATACATTAGAAATACGATGGGCTAGCTTCCTGCGCTACTGCTCGCGCCCGCGGCCTGCTCGCGTCGCGCGCTTGCCGCGCGTAGTGCCTGGGCCAGCTGCACCCGCGTCTCGCTGCTGGGCTTGCTCGCGCTGGCGCCGCGCCCCGCAGTGGGCCGGCCTACCGCGCGCGCTCGGCCCGCTGCCGCCGCTGCCGCGCGCTTGCTCTCGTCCGCGCGTTTGCTCGCGTCCATGCCGGGTCCCGCCGTGGGCCGGCCTGCCGCGCCTGCGTGCCCATTGCTGGGCTGCGCCCACCAAGTTGGGCCGCGCTGTGATTGCATTCTTCAGTTTCTGGTAAGATAGAAATGCTTAATTATTTTAGTTATGAGTTAAACTTCGATAAATCGTAGTAAATTGTGTAGATGTCCTAAAATAGTGAAACCAAATTTGTTAGGTTCCCAAAAATACCATCTACTTATTAGTACAATTATATTGCATTATGTTGGTAGGCGCATAAATTCTAATTAAAAAGCTTAGTATTATGTAGATTAATAATTGTAGAAATTTTTGTGGTAGATTGGTGATAGATACGGCTATGAAAATTTTACAGTAGGCTCGCTAGATTATTATGTACTTGCTGTAAATTTTATAGCCCTAGAGTAGGATGACAAATATAGTAGCTATTATCCTTGCTTTATCATATATAGCATAAATCAGCAAATGGAGTAAGAATATCTGTAGTTGCTATGATAATGATGATTGCCATGCTTCATACTTGTTGACGGTAGCAATAGATAACTTAGCACCGTGGTCTGTAGCACTAGCTTAGTAGTTAATTGATGTACTTTTATTTTAAGAGCTACTGTTGTTATATTCCTAAGCATCGCATCATCATTTCATGCATGTAGATCATGAGCTGGTAGACATCGTGCCCGTAGACGAGCCAGAGTACGACGAGGTGATCGAGGAGTACGAGGAGGAGATCCTCGTGCAGGAGGGAGCCCAGGAGCTTGTTGGTGCTGACCCTGCTGACCCGTTGCCTACCCAAGGCAAGCCCCGATGCATAACCCATATTTTTATGATCACTGAATATATATATGTGATGTGCATTTAAGTTACAGGGATTGTATGGAAACTACATGCATAAATATATCTAACCATGAGTCCTACTAGTACAGGTCGAGTAGCTGCTATGCTTAGGATATCGGTAGCAGGAGTAACCTGTCGTTACTCTCAAATAGGTGATAAAATATGAACACTCATGATAAAATGATGGAAAGATAAATGGTGACCGGGCAGGGATATGGTCTGGGTATTGGTGGGTGTAAAGGGGTGTGTCCTGCGGCCAACAGGGCATGTCTCGGTTACACTTTTTTTTCCTGTCTGTGTCGATTAAGGACTGGTCGTTGCATAAGGCATCGTAGGCAAGTCACAGATTTATTGTCCCGAGCGCATACTTGGGTATGGGCGCAGGGAAGACTTGTTGCTCTCTTGTCGCGAATCCGGCTCTTTCCGGACCGACTGATGGGAAGAGGAGGTGGTGGAGGTCCTTGCACCACACTGAGTCCGGGACTCAGGATGTGGGGGCTTGGAGTCCAAGTTTGGACGGGGACCTGGACACCCGGGACAGGAGGGTGATGGGTTAGTCCTGCTTGTGCCTGGGGTACAAGCGGGGCGTGTATTTTCGGGGCACCTAGCTTGGCACATTGATTCGCGAATCGCCAGAAGATTCGGTACGGCTTGTCTCGTGTTTAGCACCGTAGTAAGAACTGAAAGTGAAAGGAGAAGAAATGGAACTGATTGCTCAACTCTTGCTTGAAAGTAGAACAGATGCTTATATAGACTGGCTAGATGATAACTTAATACGGCTGATAACGATAATACATAACTAAGGACCCACTATTAGTATTGCTTTCTGCCAAAAGAAACCAGCAAGCCATATAGCTTATCATATTCCTTGGAGTCGGGAAATTATTCCCACTAATCGGATAAGTCTTGCGAGTACATTGTGTACTCAGGGTTTATTTACCCCTGTTGCAGGTGATGCATGAGAAGTGCCTTGTGTGGAGGATTCTTCTGGTGGGCTCAGACGGATCCTCGTCCCTATCGCTAGATGTTTATTTTTAAATTCCGCTGTTTATCATTCCGCACTCTGATATTTGGTATTGTAATAATGTACTTTTAAGAAACTCTGATGTATGAAATAGATAAGTATTGTAACTCGTTCTCATTATTAGATCCTTGGGAAAAATGTGGATCTTTTGGGTTCTCCCTTGGGGTGTGCCCGACGGATACCGCTCGCTATAGCTTGCTTTCGGGGTGCTTAGTCTGTAGTGGAAGACGAGCGCCTCCGTAAGTGTGCTATTTTGGACGGTTCCGCCACAGCACCCCGCACATGCAAGACATAGGAGAGTTCCGGCACTCCACCAGCGTGCACCGACCCCCACGGGGTTCAGCAGTACTGGGCCTACCACACACTACTCCGTGCACGGATGTAGTATGGCTAGGCTTAGTTGGGCCCATGGCAGTCCAGTAAGGTTACAGTACAAATTGGGCCTTTTGGCCCACTGAGCAACCGTGGGCCGTTATTATTTTTGTATTTTCCATTTTTACTAGGCCCATGGATCACCTATTTTTTTAAAGAATCGCAACATGCTCTTAGTACTTCTCCAAAGGAAAGGATATGCTCGATCCTATGTTCCAAATGACATGAACAGTACATAAATAGAGGAATCTTGTTTCTTGTACTTCTCCTTTAGAAATTTTACAACCCAAATGGGTCCTAAATGGGCTAGAGACTTTGGTCCAGTTCGGCTAATTGGAAAAACGACTGATACTGATGCTGATGCTGATTTGTTATGAGAGAAAAACACTATTATTTTGTTAAAACGATATGACTGATAAATTGAAGCCAATAGGACCTTTAGAAGTTAGGCTTAGAGCGTTTGGATTTATTGCCAGCTTGCCTTGCCTCATCATGTTGGGCTAGCCTTGCCTCCGAATTGGCTAGCTCAGGTGAGCAAGAAAAAATTGAAAAACACAAAACAAGACATGCTACCTGAGCGGTCAAACCCTTCTTTTCTTCTGACTTCTCGTTGAGCGAGGAAAGGTTAGCAGTCATCCAAGATCCAAACATGCATGCCCGTGATCTCTAAACATGCATCATTGTTGGGATCAACGGTCTGTTCGGTTGGCTGGTTCGTATCGTTCTTGGTTTGTGAAGGAGGGTTACTGATTAATTTATGTGAGAGAGAAATACTGTTCTGGCTGAAGAGCCAAACGAACAAGCTGCAAACGGTGGTGCCATTGTAGCATGGTCTATGAAGAGGTCGTCTCTAGGCACATGGCTCGAGGAGGACAAAGAAATATGTGGCTGCCTCCTATTTGCTGCACTATGCGATGAATAGTTTTAATGTCCCATTATCATCTACAAGCGCTCTTCACGAATTTAGCTCGTATATTAGGACTTAATTAACTTATCCTGGAAGTACTTTTACACGGTACGGCACATAATACATAGCCATTGACCCTAACGACGAAGACAACGATATATGGCTGTTGGTACCGAGGCCTTGTTTAGTTTCAAATTTTTTTTTTCCAAAAAGTGCTACAGTAGCTATTACATCGAATCTTACGATATGTGTATGGAGCATTAAATGTAGACGAAAAAAACTAATTATATAGTTTGGTTGGAAATCGCGAGACGAACGTTTTGAGCCTAATTAGTCTATGATTAAATACTAATTGCCAAATAAAAACGAAAGTGCTACAGTAGCCAGAATCCCAAACTTCGCCCAAGGCCTGGTTTAGATTGAGGTTAGAAATCAGTATTTGGCACTGTAGCACTTTCGTTTGTATTTGATAATTATTGTCCAATCATGGCCTAACTAGGCTCAAAAGATTCGTCTCATAATTTACCATCAAAGTGTGTAATTAGTTATTTTTTATCTACATTTAATACTTCATGCATAGGTCCAAAGATTTGATGTGAAAAAAAGAGAGTGAAAAAACTTGACAAGGCCCAACTAAACAAGCCATGAACTGTTTTCTTCGTTAACAAGTTAGCGGTGATCAATGAGTGCACTCAGGCGCAGCTGGTGTAAATTTCGCACAGAGGTATCTTGTGCAACTCATCTTGTGCTCGAAGGGAAAGGCGGCGTCACCGACAAGCAGAGGCCCAACCATTGCCGCTCATATGCAAAGCGCTCGGTGCCTCCATGGCCCCATCTGCCTTGCTCGGTGCCGGTAGCTCGTCCCTACGCCGCGAGGCCGGGAAGGCCGAGGGGAAGCATGCTAACATGAGCCCGCGTTTAGTTCGTGAATTTCGGAAATTTGGTTACTGTAGCACTTTCGTTTTTATTTGATAATTAGTGTTTAATCATGGACTAATTAGGTTTAAAACATTCGTCTCGCAATTTCCAATCAAACTGTACAATTAGTTTGTTTTTTCGTCTACATTTAATGCTTCATGCACGTATTGCAAGATTCAATAGAATGGCTACTGTAACACTTTTTGAGAATCTTTTTGGGAACTAAACCAGCACGGAAGCACACGAAGCCAACAGTATTTTTGTCTGAAAACAAATCAACACCAGTCACACTGATGAGCTCAAAAATCAATCAGAGTGTGTTTAGTTCTAGGAAGTTAGAATTTTGGGCTACTGTAGCACTTTTGTTTTTATTTGGCAATTAGTGTTCAAACATGGACTAATTAGGCTCAAAACGTTCGTCTCGTAATTTCCCACCAAACTGTGCAATTAGTTTTTTTTCGTCTACATTTAATGCTCCATGCACGGACCGCAAACATTCAATGTGATAGGGGGCCTGTTCGCTGGTTGGTGCTGGTGCTGGTTTGAGCTGGCTGATGTTGGTTTTTTGTGAGAGAAAAATACTGTTGATTGACTGGTTTACACCGGCCGAAACAACTAGCAAATAGACTGAGATACTGTAGCACTTTTTGAGATTTTGAAGTGAAACGCGCTCAGCCAACAGACGGGGCATTTCCAACTCCAAGGCCCAGTTTAGTTCCCCAGGAATTTTGCAAAATTTTTCACATTCCTCATCACATCGAATCTTTGGACGCATGCATGAAGCATTAAATATAAATAAAAAATAAAACTAATTACACAGTTTAGACGAAATCCACGAGACGAATCTTTTAAGCCTAATTAGACTATGATTGAACACTAATTACCAAATAACAACGAAAACGCTACAGTGTCCATTTTGCCAAATTTTTTTACATCTAAACAAGGCCCAAGCAGCCCCCAGACGAAATGACTTTTTTGGCGTCGCCCGCCCTCCGGCCCTCGTGGCGATCGTATCCGTCCGAATATGCCTTGCTTTGGCGCCCCACCTCCTTTACTCCCCCACACCCACCGATTCGTTCGACCTCGTCTCTCTTCCCCTTCCTGACTGTTTCGCCTTTTTCCCTTCCTCTCTCCCCTGTCCCCCCCGCCGAGCGAGAAAGCGAAGGGGCAAAAAGAAGCCGCACCGGCTTCCTTTTCCACCACCCGGAGAGATGGAGCTGTTCTACGAGCTGCTCCTCACTGCGGCGGTCACCCTCCTCGCCGCCTTCCTGCTCGCCACGCTCTTCGCCGCCAATGATCCCCCGCGCCGGACCGATCGCGCTGCAGCCGCGATCGCCGAGGAGGTGGCGGAGGAGGAGAGGATCATCGAGGTCGACGAGGTGATGATGCGTAGCGAAGGGAGGGCGGCGGTGGCGCGGCCGGAGGCGGAGGGGTGGGTCGAGGCGGAGAAGGCGCCGGCGGTAGTCGTCGCGGAGGCGAAGGAGCCGGAGAGCTTGCCCGAGGAGGAGGAGGGGGTTCCCGTGAAGGCTGTTCCCGTGAAGGCTGTTCGGGAGGTGCGCCTTGCTGCTGGTGTGGAGGACGGGGAGGACGGCGGTGGCGGCGTGAAGCGGTCTGATTTGATCTCTGCAGCTGTTGTGGCGGCGGCGGGTGCTGAGGCGAGCCCGCAGGCGTCGGGCGCCGAGGTTGTGCCTAGGGAGGTTTTTGATGTGGCGGGGTTGGAGGAACGGACCGTGCAGGATGTTGAAGCGAAGCAGCATGATCTGGGTGCTGAGGTTGCTCTTGCTCCCGTTGAAGTTCTCGAAGCAGGACCGGACAAGCAGGGAGTAGAAGTTATTGGAGTTGCGCAAGTGCTTCCCTTGGAAACAGAAGCTATTGAAGTGAAACAGCACCATTTGGTTGCCGAAGTTGCTCCTGCTGAAGATGTTCTTGACGTGGGATTGGTGGACAAGAGTGTGCAAGCTATTGAAGTGAGGCCCGATGAATTGGATTCTGAGACTGCTCTTGAAGAGATTCTTGATGTCGTATTGGAGAAGAAGGAAGAACAAGTAGTTGAAGTGAAGGAGCACGAATTGCCTGCAGGGGCTGCTCCACAACCAGTTCTCGATGTGCCATTGGCAGAGAAGGAAGAGCTTAAACATCATCAGCCCGTTGAAGAAGCTGCCGAGGTACATGAGGAAGTGCAGAGCAAGGAGGAAGCTAAATGTGAGGCCCATCCAGTTGATCAACAAGAAGAACTGGTTCCTGAAGAGGAGTCGGTGGCAAGGACGATTGATGATGTGAATGTTAGCCTATGAATGTAGCTTTAGTGATAAAGTGGTTACTGAATTGCCTGTGGAGGCAGTGACATTGCAAGTGCTGCCGAAGGATGACCCTGAGGCAGACATGGAGTTTGAGTGGGAAGGGATCGAGAGGAGTGAGGTGGAGAAGAGGTTTGGTGCGGCTGCAGCATTTGCTGCTAGTGGGGCTGGGGCGGCTGCCCTGTCAAAGCTCAATAGTGATGTGCAGCTGCAACTTCAAGGTCTCCTCAAGGTTGCCATTGACGGTCCCTGTTATGACTCTGCGCAGCCACTTACACTGAGACCTTCATCTCGTGCGAAATGGTATTCATTTCTTCTTTCTGTTACCCTGGCTACATTTATCATTGCTACATTGTGTTAGGTTATAGCTTAACGATAAGCAAACCCTGGCCTGGATGCCATCAACACTGGAGTACTGATCCTCTGCTATATTTGTATCAAGGCAGAGCAAGAGTAGCATACTAGTATTTTTCAATAGGAAGAAATCACAACACATAAAAAATCCTATTCAAAACTAACTTGTTTGCGCTTCATTATTTCAAAGCTGTCAAAAGTTGTATGCAGGAGATCTGGTACAGTTTAAGTAGTTAAATTATAGGGAGATTTAATTATAATAGTGCACAAATTCTTCAATGCTGTTAGTATATTTTTTTCCTAGCTCAGAGATCACTTGTAGGCTTGTTTGTTAATGACTCTGCTTGGAAGGCCAAAAGCCACCTTTGCACCAGCTTCAGCATCGTTTCAGCTATTTAGGTAGACCAATGTGAACCGCACATCAGGCTCTGGCTTTCTGCTTCTAAGCCACCAGATGCTAAGCTGAGGAAACAAGTTCAAATCATTGAAGCTTACTGAAGTAAATAACAATTGATCCGTTTCCCTTGCTGATAGCCAAATCAGCGATTGATCTGTTTCCCTTGGTGATAAATCATGTTTTCTGAAGTAAGACTGAAATGAATAAGTGCAATATCTTTTTGGTCTGAAGGACTTGCATTTTGGAGTGTCATTGACTATTGATTTCATCAGATGTGAGGTTTATGCCAATACAAAAGCTGTGATATGTATAATTTGACATAATAGGGTTATGCGGTGTCTATGTTTGCGAGCTTGGGGTATCTGGCTGGAATAGGATTTATGACAATTCTGCACTTCAAGTTTTGGGTTTCCTCTTTTCTTCTTGGTTCTTGAAATTGGGTTCATCAGCTTCAGAGAAGCATATAACTCCTTTACAGAAGAGCAAAGGAAGCATATAAAGTTGGAGCTATACATACCTTGCCTCCTTTGTGGCAAAGAGAATATTGCACTTCCCTGCATGAGACAACGAGAATCCACGCTTCCTTCTCAAATTTGGTCATGGTAGTACCTTTTAAATTTTGAATGTCTTATGTCTTAAAAATATTTGTCCATGATGCTGCATGGTTCATAGGATAATGTTTTGAATTTTGGAATAAACTACAAATGAAGGTAAGTGTAATGAATAAAATGTATAAACAAAATATAGAAGTCAAAATCATGTAGGTGGATCTGGTGCAATGATTGAGTGAAATTACAATCCTGAATCAACTGAATTGTGTTTCTTTGTTTAGTTTAGGCAGAATTGACAGCAACTAGTCACTGCCAACCTCTGTCTGAGCAAGTTTTGCCCTTTAAGTAGTCAGGGAAAAAATTGTCCCTATACGAGTTTGCATATAATAGGTAACCAAGGTAAAGCCTCCCATCCAGTTGCCCCAGCAGTCATCTCTTCAGTGTGTCATCAACATGTTAAAGCTTGTTTGTCCATATAAACATGCTTCTCTATATTGAGCTTGCAATGTATTGATGTGACGCATTCCATTTCAAGATAGGGTTGTTGTTTGATGCGGCGCCTTGTTCTGATTTTGCAATAGTTTTTGTCCTGCCGAATTCTGAGGCCACTCCAGATAATATCCTGTGCCAATTTGTTGTGCATGAGAGCACTATATTTAGATATGCTTTATCCAGCTAATCATCAGTTTATGAGCAATCTGTACAGTACCACCTCTTTTTTTTTTTGGCCAAAGATAGCATAGCATTTAGAGGGGAAAAAAATAAGAGCATCTTGGTCAAAGAAACCACTAACTGTTGGTTTGCCTTCAGAGTTCAGAATGGATTATTGTTGTGACGTGTCAGCAAATTCTGCTATGAGCCACCGAACAGGAGCAACGAGCATAGAAAGATGCCTTAATATGTTTTGCACATGGACACCAATACAGCTTCTCTTATTTCCCATTCTTATTTTTTGTTGGACCAATTAAGTGGCTACAACCAACCTGTTGTATACATCTAACTACCGAAGTTATCCCTTGGAGTGAGAAGAATAATATATGTGCTATAAAATATGGACTGATGGTTAGAAGTATTGAATAAAAAATTCAATATACCTAACCGGTCTACATGACGTAACATGACAGATATCTTGCACCTATTTCTGGTAGACTGATGTGTATCTCTTTACGTCTTGAGAACTGTCAATGTTCCACTAATTATATTTTTGTATGCCCACAAGTAAAGCTAGAGTTAACCTTGTAATAATTGTATAATGGCTATGTGTATGTGTTTTTACTCCCAACAATCCAGGTAATATAGAAGTCTGAAATAGAGTTAAGGAAAGACATGAGATATCCTATAAGAGAAAAAAATTGGCGATCCTTCTATTTTTTGGACATGTTGTCAGTTGTCACCATTCTGAGTGTCTTAAAGCATAAAAGAAATGGTGAAATAGTACATTGTAGAAATTATCTGCTTGGTTTGATCTGTGTCTAGATATTCTGTAAAGATATGCACAAAGAGTGGTAATACATAATGATTACTATCAATGATCATTTATTGTTTTCTCAGGGCTGCTTGGCAGAAGTTAGGGAATATGAACCCTGAGATCGCTATGGAGAAATACATGGATCTTTTATCAGAAACAATTCCAGGGTGGATGAGGAATGAAACCTTGGTAATTTATTATTATATACTACCCTTGAAATGTAGACTTAGGTTTCCGTACAAGTATTTTCTGCTTCTTTGACTGGAGAAGAGTGAAGGGCAGGCCTGGTGCAAGCGGTAGAGTCTTACCGCCTGTGACCGAAAGGTCTCGGGTTCGAGTCGCGGTCTCCTTGCATTGCACAGGCGAGGGTAAGGCTTGCCACTAACACCCTTCCCCAGACCCCGCACAGAGCGGGAGCTCTCTGCACTGGGTACGCCATTTTTTTTACTGGAGAAGAGTGCTTAAAGGTTAACAGTGTATGCATGTTATACTCTAGGACACAGAGAACGCTGGCAGTTTATCTGTGGAGACTATCTTAACAACGATGACTGCTACAAGTGATCAACGAAACAATCAAGGGTAATTTACTACTCCCTTCGATCAAAATACGTGTCATTTAGGACATCAACACTTTGTACAGTGTGAAGCTTTAACCAACAATTTCTATGAAAATATGCCATTTCAGAGAAAGCTAATTCAATATTTTGGAAGAACTTATGATAAATCTAGCTACATATATCTTACATTGTCCATCCAGGTATACATTATGGTCAAAATTAAAACAGTTTGGCCAGCAGAAATCCTAAAAAACACCGATAATTTTTAATCAGGGTAGCCTACCCCAACTTGCTTGTGACTGAAAGGCTATGTTGTTGTTGTTGGTGGTGGTGGTATTGCATAAATATGTAATGTAAGATACAGTAAGAACACTGTCGCCATAAAAATGTCATACTTGCCATACTGACTGGTGTGGATTGGTGCTGGTATGAATTTGTTTGAAATGATTTTTTCAGCACTCTGTATTGTTTCTTTTGTTGGTAAAATGTTCCAGTCACGAATGGTAGCTCTGATGTTACAACAACAACAACAACAACATAGCCTTTCAGTCCCAAGCAAGTCGGGATAGGCTAGAGTTGAAACCCACTAAGAGCCCTAAGTCACGGTAGAGACACTTCAATAGCTGCTTTCCAAGTACTCCTATTCAAACATAGATCCCTAGGTATATCCTAAGCTTTCAAATCTCTTTTTATTGCCTCCCTCTAATATCAATTTCGGTCTTCCTCTACCTCTCCTCATATTATTAGCTTGGCTTAGAACTCCACAATGCACTGACGCCTCTGGAGGTCTCCTTTGGACATGGCCAAACCACCTCAACCGATGTTGGACAAACTTTTCTTCGATTGGTGTTACCTCTAGGCGATTACGTATATCATCGTTCCGAACTCGGTCCATTCTTGTGTGACCGCAAATCCATCGCAACATACGCATTTCTGCAACACTCAGTTGTTGAACATGTCGAATCTTTGTAGGCCAACATTTTTCTCCATACAACATAGTCGGTCTAATCGCCGTTCTATAGAACTTGCCTTTAGCTTTTGTGGTACCCTCTTGTCACAGAGAATGCCAGAAGTTTGTCGCCACCTGATCCACCTCTTGATTCTATGGCTAACGTCCGTATCAATATCTCCATCTCTCTGTAGCATCGATCTCAAATACCGAAAGGTATCCTTCTTATGCACTACTTGACCTTCCAAACTCACATCTCTCCTCCTGTACAACTCCGCCAAAGTCGCATCTCATGTATTCGGTTTTAGTTCTGCTCAATCTAAAACCTTTAGCCTCAAGGGTCTGCCGCTATAACTCTAGTTTTCTATTTACTCCCGCCTGCCTTTCGTCCACTAACACTACATCATCAGCGAACGACATACACCGAGGGATATCCCCTTGTATGTTCCTGGTAACCTCATTCATTACCAAGGCAAAGAGATACGGGCTTAAGGCTGATCCCTTGATGAAGTCCAATTTTAATCGGGAAGTAATCTGTGTTACCATCGTTTGTTCGAACACTAGTCACATCATTGTTGTACATTGTTGTAGCTCTGATGTTACATAGTACGATAATATTTTTAGAACAAGTGCATATACAAAGGTTTGTGCGTTACTTTCTGCTGTGGATGAATTTCTTACAGGAATGAAGATAGTTCTAGCATAGGTGAAGGTCGTCCAATAACTTCCCGTAACCCAAAGAAAGGTATGTAACTTCACATATATTTGACACTGGCAGGATTTTTCTTGAATCTTGATCCTAGAGAAAGGAAAACATATTTATCGTGCCGCTATTACTATTGGATGGATTGGATCAACAATTGCAACCTATTTTTTTTCTATTTGCTATCAGTATTTAGCTGGAAAGTTGCTGATTATAATTCTCATGCCAGACATATAGTATTTTCTTTCCTTAGTGTAATATTGGATTGCAGTGTTTTAGTTTAATTCATCACGGTAAATGAAATTATCCTTATTCCTAAGTCAATGGTTTTAGAAATTGTAGTATTTTTTTTTCTTGGGTTTCTGTTTGTGTTTGACTGCTCCTTTAATATGTTTTATGATTTATTCGAGGGAAATTGGGGACCCCACTTGCAAGTTAGGGTAGGAACCCCACGTACATCTCAATCGTTACGTTCTAGCACCTGCAATTTTGAATATGTTTTCATATTCCCCTCTCGTGACTGTTGAAAAGCTGGTATAATTAATATTTGGCCTCTAGCATGGCCCTCACCCATGTTGTCCCACATACCATGAAGAGGTGCTAGATATGTTTCTCACATGAATACTTTTGCCAAAGCTTTCTCAACTGGGAGAATTATAAATGACAATGATGGAACCCAAACTCAGAAAAAATGTAATCGGTCGATGCTCCAGAGCCTACAAAAACATTTTGGAATTCCTGTTGGGGATAAGGCAACTCATCAGTGACTATGTGATAACTATATATATTGATTCTTCGTCGACGTGCATACAGGGTATTTAAAAACATATAAAACGCGATAAAAACATATAAACTTACAGGTGTTACACGATAAAGGATTTTTTTTATGACACGATAAAGAATTGTGATGCAGGTGGGTATTTGAAAGCCCCTCTTAGCTTGCAGATCGGTTGTTGCAATTTTCACCTTCATTCGATTCTGACATCCCCGTAAATTTTCAGGCCAGAGCTCTGATATCCCTGCTGAATGAAGGCGACACTGATAAAATATTCTTGCATCAATGATTCCAGCCCATTGCTGAGACCATTATCGATGCCTTCGTCATAAAATTAGATTTGTACAGTTGTGGTGGTTGTGCTAATGGTAGTGCTATGATGATGTTGGTTCGTGTATGTATATGACTGTATATATCGTAACTGCTGCTGCCTGTATATTTGGCCAGTTGCAGACTTGTCATCGGTTGTGGTCAATACTAACGTTACCTCTGGTAACTGATAAGTGGTAACTGTTGTTACCGCGTAGTTTGGAACGAAGAATTTAAGCGGTTCAGGTAAGACTTGTCTAATTCCAAATTGCTGAATTCGTCCGATTTGGAGTGCATAGTAGGGCTGCTATGTTATCGAAAAAACTTTTCTCACGGTATATCTTCATCTGAATGGTTCAGGAATCAGGAAGCGCTTCAGATTCTTGAGGCTGACACCGCGACACTGATAATGCACGTTACGTGTCGCGGTCATCCTCATCCTACCATTTTCCGGAGCAGAATGGACTCGTGAGGCCAGCAAAGTCCTGAGGCTTGGCCGGACGCCTGGATCAGAACAGCGCCAGCCGCGCCTGGTGATGGAGAGAGGCGAGCAAAAAGTGGAACACACGTAGGCTCCACCAGAGAAATACTTGGCACGGGTCGTCCGACGACACAACCGGTGGAGTACGTTCTAGGCCAGAAAGGCCCGATGAAATTGGCGTCGACCGCACCGTAAGCCGTGTCTAGTTAATCTCCGGCCACGAACTGCCCGATTCACATGACCCACAAGAGCACGGGCACGGTAGCCGAGCTGTACTTGTCCAACGCCCGCGGCTGCGAATCCTGCAGCAAGTGTCCGCCCGCGCGCGAGCAGGGTCCGTGACCGTGCCGCCGAAGCCCTCGCCCCTGGCGCCCAGCCCTATCCGGCGTCGTCTTTCCACCGCTAGTCAAACATACCCCGTGGCCGCCGCCTGGCCGGGCTCGGGCTCGCGCACGCCCGTGAATCCGCCGAGGCGTACCCCTCGCCTACCGGCTACCGAGGCCGGCGAGCCGCGCCAAACCAAGCGGGCAGCGCGTCTCGGCTGCCGCCCAAACGTGAGCCAGCCCAGCCATCGCGAGGTCGCTGCTGCCCGCCAGTCCGCCACGGCGAGCGGCGATCGATGCGCTTTTCCCTGAGACCCTGTGGTGGTGGTGGCGCCTACAATAAAATAGAATAGAATGCTTTTGTGAACGTGGGATTAGCGCGCGTGCGAGCGCCCCACTCCGCGGATTTGTGTAGCTTGTAGCCCTCTGTACACGGCAAGGTCGGCTACGGAACAAAAGATATACTCCGCGAGTTGCCTAGTGTTTGTGTGTATTTTGGGGCAAAGGACTGAAGCGTTCTAGCAACCGCATGCATGCATTGCATGGCCCGTGTTTGCAAAGGGGATTATTCCTTTTTGGCCGGCAAGCGGCTTTAGAAACCCACTTCCGAAAGGCAGACAATAATTCCGACTTCCAGAGGAGAATGCAGGCAATACTTTGGCCGGTTATGGTCGAATTCTAGTGTACCAACCGCTGCGGCGTGCGGTGCCTTTGGAGTTTGGACCAATTTCATTCCCTGTGGAAAAGATGGGTTTAAACTCTCCTTTTCGTTTGGTGAAGAAAGCAAAGGGAAGATAATAAGAAGATGCTCCGGTCGCATAGATTTATCTTATCGATACGCAAAAGGAAAAGGCAGCGGTAGGTTGTAGCTGCATAAAGTACAAGGTTGTAAGTTTATAAAAAGTGGCTGCTTTTGGCAAATTGGTGCTGCTGCTGCTTACAGAAATGGCGTAAGTGGAAGCAATTAGCAAACCAAGTGATGCATGTATCCTATGTTAGACTATCTCCAACAACGCCGACCCAAATACCAGACCTATACTATGATTTGAGTCCCCTACAGACAAAATGTCATGTACCCAAAACGTCTCTTCTCCAACAGCCAACTGAAAAAGAAAGGAGCACCCGCGCCGCAGCCCTGCAGCGGAGGAGCGCCCGAGCCGCCATGGACCCGCCGCGCCGCAGCCCTGCAGCGGAGGAGGACGGACAAACGGGACGGCATGAGCGGCGTCCGGAACGACGACGGCAGCGGGGCCGCCAGCGCCGCAGACGAGCGCGGCCGTGAGCGCTACCTACGCGACGGAGGAGAGGAGCCGCTGCTGGAGCCGGCGGCGGAGCCGAAGCAGTTTGTGGCCGGCGGCATCTCTGCCGGCCTTTTGTCGCCGCCGCTCATGAATCTAGGTGAGCGCCCCGTCCTTCCCCAGCCCTTTGTTGCCTGCGCCTCGCCGCCGTCGCCACGGCACAGGCTCGCCCGCCCGCTGCTCTTTCACCGGCATAGTCTCGCGCTGCTGCCGCCGCTCTTGCGCCGCGAGCCTAGGAGGTCGCCGCCAGGCCAAGGCATCCCGTATTTGGGGCCCACAGTGGAGGAGCAGCCGTAGCCGCCGGCTCGAAGGAGGAGTCCTCCCCGCCTGTGGTCCGCCTAACCGCGCTCCACCGCGGAACCACCTCGCCGTGGGCACGCCTCGCCGAGCCGGCCGCACCCCGACGCAGACCCGCCTCGCAGCGCCGGAGATTTGGGTTGAGGAGAGAGAAGACGGAGGGAAGACGCAGATTTGGCTGCTCTCTCTCCTTCTACGTAAAATAGCTACTCGGAATGCGTACTCTGTTAGACGCCGTTCTTTCCGTGGGCGTGTTATATTTTGGGTATGGGTCGTTATATGGGTAAGCTTTTGGAGACAGTCTTATGTGTTTCACAATGCGGTAGGCTGTGTAGCACCCACGTATTAAATATTGGGTGTACATGTACTACTATTTAGCTGTATGAGTACAGGCAGGCGAGGGAAAAAAAGGAAACTCGTGACATCATCACTGATCGAGCAACTTTGCACCACTTCATTCATGGAATGTATGATTATCCTCGCTGATGAACGACCTCAAGCCATGCAGAACAATTATTTGTACTGTGCACTTTTTTTTTGCCGGGAATCATTCACTCAGCCGGGCACGGCGCCCCCAGCAACACGTGAATACGTGACAGGCTACCGTGACCACGGTCTAGTATACTACCCCCTACGGCTTTAATACGTACACGGTACACCGACCCATCTGCGCCGGCCCTCCGATTCTTCAATGCCGGGAAGAAAACAACAGAAGAAACTTCGAGGTCCGCTGTACAGTTCCCATGGCGTGACGCGCGCGGGCGACCCATGCACACGAGGTCACAGAATAAGGCGACGGTTATTCACAGGACCCTGATCTCACCGGTACCGCCATGCCATGCTACACCTACACTGCAGCAGTCACTCCACTTCAGTACCTCACCCCGTGCCTGCCTATATCACTCTGTCGCTCGCAACGCATCGCATGTGAACTGGGGGGAACAGACAGGCGCTAGTGTTGGCTAGGCCCGGTGCAGGAGCACCAGAACAGAAGGCCACTAGCCCACTACACCAAACGAACAGCCAGCGCTTACTTGCGGCGGCAGCATGCAGCCTCCGAGGACCAGGTGTACGTGATTACGTGGTGGGCGCCCACGGCGGCCCGTGACTCGCCGGCCAGTGGCACCTTGCCAAGTGCCAAAAGGGCGCGCTCTCAGCTCTCTGAAGTGCGGGAACGAATGGTGTCATGTGATGTGACCGGCTATATATAGCGATGCACAGCTCCCTTCCTCTGATTGTAGCACTCTCTTCATTGCGCCCTGCAGTCCTCATTAGCTAGCTGCTAGCTTCCCCTCCATACCCGGCTGCCGTCTCTCTAGTCTCTACACACACAGGTGACACTACAGTGAGGAGCTTGAACAGAGGAAGCGGCGATGAAGATGCATCGCTTCGCTCTGCGTGGCCCGGGGTTTCTCGTGCTGTGGATGCTGCTGCATTGCGGAAGCGAGCTCGCAGCAGCGGTGCCTCCAGGTCAGTGCTGCGCCCATTCCCTTGCTATCCTTCTCTCCTATACGAGTATGCATGTGACATCGTTTGAACTTCCTGGTGACATGCAGATGGCTGGTACGATTACTCCGCCTACACCGACGTAAGTCTCCACTGAAGCATTCTTTCTTCCAGAATTAGCAAGCTAGCTTTATCTGCACGTCGTCATGCATGAGTAACAACTCACAACAATGCAAGCTCGTTAATTATTAACCGCTTTGCTATATATCTGTGGCGTGTCTGCCTGTCGCTTGTGGTTCTTGCATCTTTATCAAAGACCATTTTTTCACCTGGGTGACCACCAAATAACCAATGCGGCAGAGAACTAGGCAGAGGATCGAATAGGAGCCGGGGAAGATGACGAAGCCCAAAGCCATTGTTGGACCACAAATGCTTCCTCCCCACAAGGCCACAACGCACATGATCCTCCCTCAGGCCTCAGTCTCTCCGGCCGGTTACTCCAGTTTTGTTCCCATGCGTGCGTGCGCTGGGACACCTCAGCCCCACACCAGTACCTACCAGCTGCTAGCAGCCAATAGACATTATCACACGGAACAAGTGACAAAACACTATACTACACTTCTCGATAGTATTATAGTATCGACCTCCACTAAGCTCTGAAAATGGTTGGGAGTATCGTGATCATGCATCGGGTCATCATGTTTATTTGATGCTCTCTTCTTGGAAGCTAAGCTCTGCAAGCAAGGCGCCAAGCGGCAGGGCCAAACTCTGCACGCGGCTAACATGCATGCGTTTTTTTTGGGCCGACCAAGTGACCAACTAACGCGGCCGGCAATAGTGAGCCCTCTTTGCTTACCGCGTATTAGTTGTACGCTTATTAGATGCGTTTTTTTCTGTGTGTCGCGTGCTATCTGTCGCTGTCACCTCCACAGTTATCATATGCCGCTTAAATAAATAAGCTTTGATAGAATAAATTATGGGCGAGGCCAGGGTATCTGCGCATGCAGTCGAGCCGTGTGTGCTAAACTGCTAACTGCGAATTTGCATGGCGTCCAGTGCAGAGGCCAGCCGGAGCCGGCGCTGTACAACGGAGGCATTCTCAAGTACGGCAACAGCGGCGACGACCCGGACGGGTACCGCACGACGGAGACCGGCGTCTTCTCCCCGGCGTTCGTGGTGTACAACCTCAACAAAACCACCATGTACACCTTCTCATGTGAGCTCTCGAGACCGCCCCTGCCCTGCCCCTCCCCTCCCTCCCCTATCCAATTCCAGTCATGTGACTATATATGTGAGTCCAACTGCTGCACTCATGTCATGTGAGCTTCAATAGTTCATTCTCGTTGTATGTCATGTCATGCAGGCTGGGTGAAGCTGGAAGGCGCGTACTCGGCTTTGATCACTGCGAGGCTGGCGCCGGACAACACCGGCGCCAGGTGCATCGCCACGGTTCTTGCCAGGAGCGACTGCTGGGCCTTCGTCAAGGGCGGCTTCGTCCTGGACTGGCCAACGCAGACCTCGGTTATCTTCTTTCAGGTACGCAGTTTTTTTCTCTCTATCGGATGCGCTTCGCAAATTACTAAAGTTTTCTTCAGAAGTAGTGCTCATTGTTCATGCGCGCCTGCAGAATGCTGACAAGACCCCCATGAAGATCACCGTCGCGAGCGGGTCGCTGCAGCCGTTCACGACAGATCAGTGGGCGATGCACCAGCAGGATACCATACGGAAGGTAACGTTTCGTCGAGGCCGACGTGGTGTGTCCAAAAAACAAAAGAAGTGTTGTTGCGTGCGATGCGACTAATCTGAATCTCATATTGTTTGCATTGACCGGAGCAGAGGAGGAAGCGTGTGGCGACCATCCACGTCGCCGACCCGCAAGGCGCCCGCGTGGTGGGCGCGTCCGTGTCGGTGCAGCAGACGGCCAAGGATTTCCCGATCGGGTCGGCGATCGCCTCCACCATCCTGGGGAACCAGTCGTACCAGCAGTGGTTCGTGGATCGCTTCAACGCGGCGGTGTTCGAGGACGAGCTCAAGTGGTACTCCACGGAGCCCATGTCGGGGCTGCTGCGCTTCGACGTGCCCGACCAGATGCTGGCGTTCGTGCGGTCGCACCGGGTGATGGTGCGCGGCCACAACATCTTCTGGGAGAACCAGGACGCGACGCCCCGGTGGGTGAAGAACCTGACGGCGGACGACCTCCGCGCCGCCGTGAACACGCGCATCCAGAGCCTCATGACCCGCTACCGCGGCGAGTTCGCGCACTGGGACGTCAACAACGAGATGCTGCACTACAACTTCTACGAGCAGCGCCTGGGGCCCAACGCGTCCATGGAGTTCTTCAGCGTCGCGCAGGACGCCGACCCGCTGGCCACGCTGTTCATGAACGAGTACAACGTCATCGAGACCTGCGACGACCCTTTCTCCACCGTCGACACGTACGTGGCCAAGCTCAAGGAGCTCCGGTCCGGCGGCGCCATCCTGGAGGGGATCGGCCTGGAGGGCCACTTCTCCAAGCCCAACATCCCGCTGATGCGGGCTATACTCGACAAGCTCGCCACCCTGGGGCTGCCCATCTGGTTCACTGAGATCGACATCAGCAACAAGTTCGACGCGCAGACGCAGGCCGCGTACCTGGAGCAGGTGCTGCGGGAGGCCTACTCGCACCCGGCCGTCAGCGGCGTCATGCTGTGGACGGCGCTGCACCCCAGCGGCTGCTACCAGATGTGCCTCACGGACTGGAACCTCAGCAACCTGCCCACGGGGGACGTGGTCGACCGCCTGCTGAACGAGTGGCGGACTCTGCAGGCGGGCGGCCAGACCGACTGCGCACGGCGCCTACAGCTTCAGCGGCTACCTGGGGGAGTACGTCCTCACGGTGAGCTACAACAACAGGACGACGCAGTCCACCTTCTCGCTGTCGCCGGGAGACGAGACCAGGCACATCAACGTTCAGATGTGACCGCGAGTCCGTGACGATCGGTGGGTGGTATAACTGCCAGTGCCCTTGTGTTGTTTTGCATTGGGCTCCTCTCCTGACTCCCTTGTCCCGTGTCACATACGGGGCGCGTAGTGCTTGCCACTGCTTATACTATTACTAGCTGATGTAGTGTGATTGTCGTGGAAGAAGAGCGCACAGCCAATCTATGTTTCTTACTGTCCTGTGTGAAATTTAGTGTACAATCTGGTATCCAACAGCTGGCATGTGCAACATATGGCCACGTTTAATGATCCATCTCACAGACAAGAACCAACGATTTTGATTAAGAGGGGCCGGACAAACATGATCAACGATTTTGATTAAGAGGGGCCGGACAAACATGATCGCACTTTTTAGTGTGATAAAATATACATAATTATATGTTTCAACAACTTTTTAAAAACTTCTACACTGTTTATAACCAAAACAATACTAGTTTAATACAAAATGAGTGGAAATTGATATTTTTATGCTATAAATTCAAATATTTATATAGGTAATATATGAAATGTACTGTGCGGGGGGCGGGGGGGGGGGGGGGGGGTGTTGTGGGCACGGCCCCTGCCTGCCCTCTGGTTCCGTCACTGATCCATCTTAATGTTACTAACAAGAGATTTTAAATAAGACTTAACATTAATCTTCATGAGACGCATGAGGAAAAAAACTCATAATAATCGTCTCCACTATGTGAGCTTCGGTCAAAACGAGAAGGACCTCATGTCCCTCGCACACCACCGAGGGCCACTCCACAAGCTTGGTTGGAGAGTTTCACAAGACTTACAAAGCCCGAAGGACTACAAAACTTGTTGCGCGCAAGCACCGATAATAAGGAGGTACATAAACCTTACTAAACACTATGTCTAAACCTAGAGTAAGGGCTAGAGTAGCATTTAGCACTTTTGCTAATAGCCTAATCTTCTCTTAAGCACATATGGTGGCTAGAGCATAAAGTAATGAGACTCAACTCAACTCAACTATAGTTTTAGCAAGCTCTAACACACTTCAAATGAGGTGGAGGTATATATAGCCCCAACACAACCAACTAGCAATTGGAAACAAGGGTTGTCTCGGTAGGGTGCACTAAAATTCTCCTGTGGCCACACCGGAGAAATCCAGTGCTCCCTTCTACTTCAACAAACTGTTGCTGACCATTGAATCCTCTCTCTGGTTTCTTTAGTGCGCCATTGGACAAATCCGGCGCACAACGCATGTGCATGTGTCTCTAGAGTGAAGCTCCGGTGCTTTCTTCACCGCACCCACCGAATAGTTCTTGTGCACTGTTTTGGCTTCTTAGGTCAGCACCTAAACTCCGGTACATCATATGGTGTCTCTTCTTCTCCTCCTCCACCAAGCATTGTTTATCTCTCTAGTGCCAAACTCTAGTTCGACCACCGAAACATCATATGGTGTCTCTCTTCTTCTCCTCCTCCACCAAGCATATGTCGTGGCATCTTCCAACTCTGCCTCGGACTCCTCCCACCGGATAGCTACAGTGACGCAAGAAAGCTCTAGTGCTTTAAGTCACAAAAAAAGAAAGCTCCGGTGCTTTCTATGACGTTCTCTCCTTTGCCCTTCTGAGTTAAAATCTTCACGCCCTTTTGTTTGGCTCTTTTTTTTATGTCTCGAGTTTCTTGCCTGTCTTTTAGTGTCTTCATATCTGCTATCCGACATGGAGTTTTTGAAAAATTATATGATAAATTATGATAGGCGGTGGGGATGTATTCATCTTACTAAAAGCATAATTCTCACTTAATTACCTCCCCAAGAAGCAGAGGCGGAACCATCAACTTTGATTAAGGGGGGCCGAACAAACATATGGCCCCCGTTCGCTGGTCTGAAACTGGCTGAAAAACACTATTCCGGCTGAATTGTTGTGAGAGAAAAACATTGTTCCAGCTGAAAAAAGAAGCCGAACAAGCCATTTTTAAGACAAGCGAACGGGGCCATAATGACATATCGCATATGTGATAAATATGTAAGTGTACATTTCAACATATTTTTTCTATGCTTCTACATATGTAGTTAGTGTTCATCAAAAATCACAACATTATGATAAAATACGAGTTAAAATGAGCTAAATATGCTTTGTACTATATTATTAATAAGGGTATTAAAAAATTCACTGTTTGGAGGGGGGGTGTCGATGTTTCACCACCGATAGCCTGCCACGGGGATACCCAGGGCAGTTTGTTTGGGCTTCAGCGTATGCAGAACTCAACGGTAAACGCAAGAGACAGTCGATTTATCCTGGTTCGAGCCCTCGACCGTGATCGAGTAATAGCCCTACGTCCAGTCGGCGTTAGCCTTTGCGTTGAATTGATTGTAAAGTGTTGTCTCTAACTCCCTTCTCTAGGAACTCCACCCTCCTTTATATAGTCAGGAGGCCAGAGTCATAGTCAGGTTTACAATGAGAGTTTCTAGTAGAATTACAGAATAATACTACTACTAAGATTACATAGGAAAGAATCATAGTTAGACTAAATGCTTCTCCCTTCCCTGTGGGGTATCCCTGTGGGTCCCGTATCGATAAGCCCCCGAGAACTTCATGGCTGAGCTCTGGAAGCCTCATCTTGTTCCTTCAGGTCTTGCCAAGCAGGAACAAGCATCGTCCGAGTGCTTTTCTGAGTGAAACCGTGTAGCGCTTCTTGGGATCTTCGAGTGGTGTGTGCTTTTTTTTGAAGAAAAAGTACATCCATCTGGGTGTAGCCCCTGAGCCTCTTGCTATTTGGAACAAGGAGCTGGAGGGTCATGTCTTGAAATTGTTCTGATTCTTCGTCGAAGGGCTCCCGAGCATATACCCGGGTTATTTATCAAAAAGAACTCGGATATAGTTCAGTCTGGGTACTTTTTGTCGTGAGGCCTTGAAGTGGTCTATCTTGAAGAAGTCTTCTTGGTGACGTGTGCTTGTTCGAAGAAAAAAGTGCACTCACTGAGTGTAGCCCCCGAGCCTCTTGCTATTTGGAATAAAAAGTTGGAGGGTCTTGAATCTTATGTTGTTTGAAAACTATTGTCTTGAAGAAGTCTTCTAAGTGATGTGCGCTTTTTTTTAAAAAAAGTGCACTCACTGAGTGTAGCCCCCGAGCCTCTTGCTATTTGGAACAAAGAGTTAGAGGGTCTTGAATCTGAGTTGTTCATAGAACTGAAAACCTCTCCTGTTGCAGCCCCTGAGCGTATATCCGGGTTCTTTTATTAAAAAAGAACTCGGATGCAGGGTCTTGGTATATTCTCTGGTAGTCTACTGTTGTCAGATATAGTTGTATGGTGGTGGTTGAGTGTAAATGATGTTTATTCATAAGTTGTATAGTGTTGGTATATCCTTTTGAATATGCTCGTCCTTGAGTACTGTTCCTTCACGCCTGAAGTCATCTTTCATTGATTTCTGTCTTTTCACTGTGTCCTTTGTTAGTTTTGTTCCGTTGGTGCTCCCAGGTCCATGTGCACCGCTTCTTTGGTCTATAAATACCCTCCTGGTGTGCTGTTTTGATTCATCGAGCATTTTGTTGTGTGGTCTGAAATCTCTATAGTCATGAATATGATAGTTTGTGAAGTAGAGCAGCCCCCGGACGTATCTTGTAGTTCTTGTATATCTTGGCGTAGCTAGAGGGAGTCTTGTGATAGAGATTAGAGGTAGACTAATCTCGCAGCGACATTGTACCAGGAGGTACATGGCGGTAGTTGGAGAAAGTCTTATGATGTGGGATACATTTCTTCATCCAGCAGTTCTGGGTAGATCCCCCTTGCTTGCCCTGCGACTGTCTGGTGCAGATCAACGCCTGATCCGGCATCACATCGGACTTGGGTAGATAGATGCCTACAGGCCTTCCCTGGTCCATGTTGTCTCGCTGTGCTGCTGACTTCCGCCTCGGATGTACTGCGTTCGTCCTTTGAAGAAAATAGTGTAGCCGAGTGCGGTTTGTTCTACCGAGTAGCAATTTGGAACACGTAGTCGTTCTAGAGCCTAGGTTTGTCCGGGTTCCTTTTTGCTACCTTGCTCGTCGTAGTATCGAGTTCGTTGAGTCTTGTAAGATGTGTAATCTTGTATTTTTTGAAGCCATTTATAATGGAAAGAATCTTGTCTTGTGAGTTGTTATTCTTTTTTCTGGTGATGTCCTGGTTGTTTATGAGATTCCTGAGTTCTTTCTATAAGAACCGAGTTCTTGTGTTCCCTATGAGGTAACCCTTCGTTGCTTCATTGTTGATGAGTTCTTTTTGTAGCAATATGATAACTCTACCGTGGTGCTAGATGGATAAGTCTAAAATCTACCCGTTGACTATACCTTTGTGTATAAGTGTGACGTCCGTCATTTCAGCTGTGTCAGTTGTGTTGGGAAATGGATCGTTGCGTTCTCATAGTCGTGTTTAAACGGGCCTAGTGGGCCACGTTTTTATTGCTATAAAAATCTATTTAAATGCCTGCTTTCTTCTTTTTCTTTGCTGCCCTGCTTTTGCCTTGAAACCCTAGTCTTCAAAACTCTACCAGTCGCTATTGTCGTCAGTCATCTGAGCGCCGCTGTCTAAGCATCATCGTTTCATAGTGCTTTATTGCTTTCGCTAGTATACGGGTAGGAAGAAATCAGCAAGCAAGTCCTAGGCAACCTTTGTAGATGAGGAGGCATCGCTTTCTGTGATTGAAAATCAAGAATTCATGGCCATGAGGGCTACTCAGAAGATCTGGCCGGCTCCGACTACGACTGAGGATCAGTTGCAGCGAGCTTGTCAGTGATTGCCTGATCCAGGACAAGGAGATTGTTGAATGGAAAGCTTCAGGCCAGCATTGGGTCTCAACCCTAGGCCCTAGTGAGATTGTTCTTTTTGTCTCCTTTATCCGTGCTGGACTCTGCCTTCCTGCTTCTGCTTTTCTTCATTGATTTCTCAGTTATTTTGGGATTAGCTTAAATCATCTTACTCCTAATGTTGTCCTTTATCTTTCTGTTTTTGTTCATCTTTATGAAACTTTTCTTGGGATTCCTCCTTCTCTTTCTCTCTTTCGTTACTTCTTCCGTCTGAAGCCCCAACCCCGCAGCGATGACACCCATGTTCTTGGTGGCTGCTGGGATTCAGTTTTGTCAGGGTCATAATAGTAAATTCTTTGATTATGACTTAGTCGATTCTGTGAGGGATTGGCGTGCTGACTAGTTTTATGCCGCCAATATGATTCCTCTTCTTGCTGTTCATTCTGGTTCTGGTCCCGTGGTTAACGATCGATGGGATAAAAATCTCCTTACGATGGATGAGCTCCTAGGCGATCAAGCCATTTCTTGAGAGGATATGTACTCTAAAACAACAAGGCTTGACCGGCTTTGGGATCGTTTCCAGTTTTATTTGCCACCATGTTCAACCTTTGAAGGAGCGAGAGAATTATGGTTTTGAGTACTCTAGGGGCGGAGGACCCTTCTCATATGGTCCCTGCCCTTGAAGTTGACTGATGAGGAGGTGCTCGAGCGCCTTCAGAAGATGTTGAAAGGAGTAAGCATCGTCCCGTATGCTAGTCCCTGAGTATTGTGCTAACAACCCGCCTCCTGCCGTGAGTTGTTTTTTCTTATGCGGGTACTTTTTGTATTTCCTTTGCTATCTCTGTTTTTTGTTTAATCTTTCTCAGTCTGGTTGTTTTACTCTTTTATAGGAATTGGGGTATAACTTCGTTGATCCGATCCCCCTTGATGATTGTCCTGCCATGGTGGAGACTAGGGAGAATCTTGCTAGGGCATCTTTCACCAGTAAGTTTCAAACCACCACGATGTTTCCTAGTGTTTCTTTCGCAGTTCTTGACGCATATGTAGAGTATGTTCCTCGTCTAGTTCCTCGAGCTCCTTGTAGTGTCGGAAAAAAGGGTCGAGCGGATTGTTCTTCTTTTGGTTTGTCTGCTACCAAGAAGTCTCACCAGTCGAGTACTCGTCTAGGTACTCAAGTTGTAGGTAGCGTGCTCCTAGGTGAGCATATTAATATGTTGTCTTTTTTGTTGTTTGTTTGTGCCTTTGACCAAGTACTTTTCTTTTTTTTCAGGTGGCGCTGTGGTTGGCTTGTTTGAGAGTGAGGTAGACGAGGCTGATGATGCTGCCCTTGTCATGCGTCGGTGAGTTGTTTTCTTATTTTTCTGTTGTTGAACACCTCTTTTTGTTGTAACTTTGTCCTTGTTCTCTTGTAGTAAGCGGTCGTCGAGCTCGAGTTCTTCTGGGGCTCCGGTACCGACCACGCCACTCTTGTCATAGAGTAGTGGTGATATTTTTGCTACTATAGTTCCCCCTCTAAGGTCTTCTATTCGTCTTGAGGGTTTTATGAAGAAGAAGATAGCTAAGTGAGTGAATCCTGGTTATGTTTCTTCGCTTCTGTTTTCCTTTTTTCAGATTCATATTCTTATCATTGAGTTTCCTTATCATCTTGCAGACCGTTGCCTTCTCTTAACCCTCAGTCAACCTCTTATCAGTCTTCTGGTGCACCCCTGTGTACTGAGTCTCAGGACCCGAAATGTACGGTCGATGAGGTGGCTGTGAGGGAGACAGGGTTCCCTGGTGATCACGCCGCTGCTGATTTTCTGGTTCCGAGGGTGACCGTGGCCGTGGCAATGGATCCATCTGAGGAGGTAGCCAGGGCTTCCTAGGATACGGCTCTGGTCTTGCCTTCCTCGCATCGGACGGCTTCTCCCTCTGCTCCTCTTACTATTGGTGGTCAGTGTTTGGATGATGATGTGGTGCAACAATTTGATGCCACTCATCGGTTGTCAGAGCTGACCGCTGCCTGGGGAACCTTTGTGACTTCTTTTAGGGAAAAACTCCAGGTAAGTTTTTTCTAAAGTTCTTTCTTTGGATATTTGTCTTTCTTCTATTCTTATGTCTTGTTTTTTTCTCTCTCTCTCTCTTTGTTCAGTCTTTTTCTCGGGATCATACCGGCTTTTTTCTCGTCTGAAACCAAGAAAAAGTTGTCTTCTGAGGTTAGTGCCCTAAAAACAGAGCTTGACCTCTGTCGGGCAGAGATGGAGACCGAGCGTCAAACGCACCAAAGGGAGGAACAGGCTCTCCGTGTTCGGGTGGTTAAGGCAGAAAAGCGGAGGGATGCTGCTGTCTAGGAGGCCTTGAAGAATGTGGAGGCCATGAAGAATGAGTGCAATGGTATTGAGGGTTCTTTTTGTTTCCTCTTGTATTCAAATTTTCCTTTCTGCTGACTTGTTTTTTGGTGCCTGGTCTAGCTCTCCAAGTTGAAAAGCAGAAGCTCTCGGAGGGTATTGAGGAAATGAAAATACTTGTTCGCAATAGTCACAACAGGGCTGAGGAGGTAATTACTTGTGCTAAAGAAGAACTCGCGCTTGCCAAGTTGATTAGGCGTGGAGCTGACAGAGATCTTGTGCAGGTCCAAAAAACTATTGAAGTCTTGACTGGTAAGTTGGCGACGGCTACTGAGAATAGAAATGTTCTTGCCCAGGTCTAGGTTCTTGCTCCAGAGGTGCCTTTGTCCAAGATTGTAGAGGAAGCCGAGAGTCAAGAATATCTGGATGTCGTTGAAAAGGTGGAGCCTAAGGTTGAAGATTTAGCCAGGAGGATTGTGGATAATCTTAGTATTGATATTTCTTCTCCTGATGACGATGCTTGATGTAATTGACCTTTGTACTCTAGCCTCTGTAATATGATATTATACTTCTTTTTGAATGAAGATTCTTTATTTTTTGTTGATTTCTTCTTTGCCTGGATGTCTTTGATTTTGTCAAGTGCTTGTCATGCTTTCATCTACGCCGTGTAAACAACTCGGTATTTGTAGATCGTTGTCTTGACAAACTTTCTTGATTTGTTGAGTGCTTATCTGGCTGCCGTGTAAACAACTCGGGGTAAGTAGATCTTTGTCTTTACAACCTTTTTGTTCTTGTTAGTACTGAAAAGACTTAGGACCAGCGATCTCAAGCATCTTCAGCTTCTTCTTTTTAGCTTTTTGCTTAACTCGAGATGTGGCCAGCATATGGCTCTTTCCCTAGTTGTAAAAACATCTTAGGATCAGTTCGGGTGTTAGCTTATTAGCTACCCTCCTCAGCGGGCTCAAGCATCTTTTTAGCTTTTTTGCTCTCGGCCGGTATGCTTAGGCATAGTTTCAGCCATTTTCCTTTTTGGTTTCGGGTGTTAGCTTATTAGCTACCCTCATTGGCGGGCTCAAGCATATTTTCAACTCTTTTACTCTCGGTTGGTATGCTTAGGCATAATTTCAGCTATTTTGCTTTTTGGTTCAGGTGTTAGCTTATTAGCTACCCTCATGGCAGGCTCAAGCATCTTTTCAGCTCTTTTGCTCTCGACCGGTATGCTTAGGCATAATTTCAGCCATTTTGCTTTTTTGGATCGGGTGTTAGCTTATTAGCTACCCTCATCGGCGGGCTCAAGCATCTTTTCAGCTCTTTTGCTCTCAGTCAGTATGCTCAGGCATAATTTTAGCCATTTTACTTTTTGGATCGGGTGTTAGCTTATTAGCTACCCTTATCGGTGGGCTCAAGCATCTTTTTAGCTCTTTCGCTCTCAGCCGGTATGCTCAGGCATAATTTCAGCCATTTTACTTTTTGGTTCGGGTGTTAGCTTATTAGCTACCCTTATCGGCGGGCTCAAGCATCTTTTTAGCTCTTTTGCTCTCAGCCGGTATGCTCAGGCATAATTTTAGCCATTTTGCTTTTTGGATCGGGTGTTAGCTTATTAGCTACCCTCATTGGCGGGCTCAAGCATCTTTTCAGCTCTTTTGCTCTTAGCCGATATGCTCAGGCATAATTTCAGCCATTTTGCTTTTTGGTTCGGGTGTTAGCTAATTAGCTACCCTCATCGGCGGGCTCAAGCATCTTTTTAGCTCTTTTGCTCTCGGCTGGTATGTTCAGGCATAATTTTAGCCATTTTGCTTTTTGGTTCGGGTGTTAGCTTATTATCTACCCTCATCGGCGGGCTCAAGCATCTTTTCAGCTCTTTTGCTCTCGGCCGGTGTGTTTAGTGAAAACAACTCGGGAAAAGTCATAATAAGACATGTTTTCGAGGAACACCATCTTTATTGATCATGAACGTTGATATGCTTAGTGAAAACAACTTTGGGAAAACCATAATAAGACATATGTTGTTGAGGAACACCATCTTTATTGATCATGAACATTGATCTCTTGTGGCTTGTATATATATTCTTCCTTGAGTTGTTTTCATGCGTAGAATCTTCTTAGTTGGCTGATAGGCCATGTATTGTTGACTTCTTTTTCATCTTTAGTTATCAACTTGTACGTGCCTGGTCCGGTGACTTTTGCGACAATAAAAGGACCTTCCCATGGACTGAGTAGTTTATGGCGTCTGTTAGTTTTTTGTATTCTTCTTAGTACTAGGTCTCCAATTTGGAGTGATCAAGGCTGGTGAAGGGTCGAGATGGCAGACTAGAGGGGGTGAATAGTCCTTTCTAAAATTAATTACGTCGGCTAACCGAAACAAGTATGGAATTATAACTATCGGTCTAGCCAAGACTACACCCCTCTATCTATGTTCTCTAGCACCTTCCAAAGATACTAATCAAACAACAAAGGTGCCGGGCTAGCTAAAGCTCACCTAACCAATTCTAGGAGTAAGGTCACACAAACCTATGCCACTAGTACTCTAAGCAATAAGGGAGCTCCTACACATGCTAGTAAGCAAAAGCACGAAGCCACCTAATGCTCACTAGCAATGCTCAATAACAAGGCAACCAATGCCAAATTAGAGAGCGCAATTACATAGCTACACAAACTAAGCAATGTGACTAACAAGGTTACACAAACCAAATTAGCCACACAAGAGAGCTACTTCTATGCTACACAAGCAAGAAGGTAACTAGTAAGCTACACAAGCTAACTAATTACAAGAGCAACAACATAAGCTTAATGTATATGAAAATAATCGCAAGCTTGTGTAACGGGGATGCAAACCAACGGGAAGAACAAGGTTGACATGATGATTTTTCTTCCGAGGTTCATGTGTTTGCCAACACACTAGTCCCCGTTGTGTCGACCGCTCACTTGGTGGTTTGGCGGCTAATTGGCATCACCCGCCAAGCCCACACATCGGGCGCCACAAGAACCTACCCTGAAAGTGAGGGTAGCTCAATGACATGCTTTACTAAAGTTGCTCTTCGCGGCTCCCGCGGGGCGAGCACAATGCCCCTCACAAAGCACTTCTCTGGAGCGCCGCACAAGCTTCTTGCGGGCTTCGACGGAGACCACCACCAAGCCATCTAGGAGGTGGCAACCTCCAAGAGTAACAAGCACCACCGGCTTGCAACTCGACCACCTAGTGCCACTCGATGCAACCTCACGATGCAATCGCACTAGAATCGCTCACTCACACAATCGGATGATCACTATCAAGTAAGTGTGAGATGGAGGGCTCCCGAGCACTATCACACAAGCCACCAAGGCTCTAGTGTGCTCAGCTCCTACAAGCTCCCGGCCAAAGGTCAACCACGGCTTCTATTTATAACCCTATGAACAAATAGAGCCGTTACCTCTTCACTGGGTGTTTTTCGGGTCGATCGGACGCAGCACCGGATGCACCGATCGTGAATACCGGATGTGTCCGGTCGCTATACCGGACGTGTTCGGTAGCTGCCAGACTACCACGTGTCCAACCGTTGCCTCCAACGGCTCTCTAACAAGTTGACCGGATGCTCAGCCGCTGCGTCCGATCGAGTCCAGTAAGCCTCCAGGGCCGACCGGACGCATCTGTTAAAAACTGACCGGACGCTGAGCCTCAGCGTCCGGTCGAGTACAGTAAGCACCCACTGATGACCAGACGTGTCTGATCGACTATACTACCGAACACTGTGTTTTTGGATTCACACCAGACGTGTCCGCGTCCGATCGCTGAGTACGTCGCCAAATACTGGACGTGTCCGGTCACCTTACCGAACGCGTCCGGTAGCTCTGTCACCAGCACGACTAACTCATTTTCAACTCTATCTTCTTCACCCTTGCTCAAATATGCCAACCACCAAGTGTATCACCTTGCGCACATGTGTTAGCATATTTTCACAAACATTTTCAAGGGTGTTAGCCACTCAACTTACCACGCCACTCGATCCTAGCGACGATGCAAAGTTAGATCACTCAAGTGGAACTAGATGACCGATATGCAAACAAGTTTGCCCCTTTTAATAGTACGGCCATCTATTCTAAACCCGATCATAAACTTCTCTACATACCTATGACCGGTGAAATGAAATGCCCTAGGTTATACATTTGCCTTGCGCATTCCATTCCATCTCCTCCAATGTCGATGCAACACATGCACCAACACGATCAACAATGATATGATCCACTTCATATCATCACGTGATCATATTGGTTCATCGATCTTGACTTCACTTGCTTTTCACCGTTGCCTTCGTCCATCGGTGCCAAGTCTTGCTCAAGCTTTACCGCCACGCGGCCCATCGCTCCAAAGCCTCCGACTTGCCCTTCACGCTTGCAACCGGTCCATCAAGCTAAGTCTTGTCTTGATCTTCTCCACCTTGATCACATGACTCAATGTCATGTCTCATGTGCAATGAGCTCCTTCATCATCACATGTGTGAGCTTTGCAACATCTCCAAGCCATTTTCACCTTCATGGCATATGTTGCTCACACATATGTACCTGTGGACTAATCACCTATGTATCTCACATAAACACAATTAGTCCACCTAGGTTGTCACTCAATTACCAAAACCACACAAGGACCTTTTAATCTCCCCCTTTTTGGTAATTGATGACAACTCTGCAAAGATATGGAAATTAAGTTCTTTTGGATTTATGTTTGCTTGCCCAAGCAATTTTACTATGTGAAAATGATTTTGGACAAGTACCACAAACCCAAAATGGTAGTATTAGCTCCCCCTACATATGTGCTAGAATGTTTGATTTGAAGCTCGCACATATGCATAGATTAAAATTGTGAGAGAGTAATTACTACCGGATGATGCTAAGGTGTATAGAGTAAACCTTTGAAGTGTGATACTAATCGGAGTTGCACCTTAAAGTTCATCCTTAGCACCATAGTTAGCTCGACATCACTTGGCAATAAAAGCACTAGATACCTTGTGAGATCAATATAAAAAGCAAGGTACTAGTATTACTTAAAAAGCATACCAAGTGTCTAGCTATCATCCTATGCATGCTAGTTATCAAATCATCATTCAAGTTCTACAACTAGCATACACCACACAAGCATGCATATTGAATTTTGAAAGCTTATGCAATGCAAGCAAGCACATGAATATGCACATATCAAATGCAATCAATCATAGTTCATGAGCTTGCTCTCCCTACTTGTGTGCTTCTCTTGTCCAAGAATTTTGATCCATCTCTTTTCTTCAATGTTACTCCCTCTTTGTCCATGTCCATGTCCAACCTCTACTTCTTTGAGCTTTTATATCTTATCTCTCCCCCTTGTACAATCTCAATCTCAAAGCTTTCATATCTTTGTACAATCTCTCCCCCTTTGTCATCAATTTCCATAAAAGGTGAGCTTCTCATTGATGCAAAGGTATACGTTTGGGGTAGATGGTTGAGGCTTGAATCTTGCATTTTTTATGGACATCACTTGATTGTTGGAATGACACTATCTGGTAAATACCACTCGTAGCTTGTACCACTTGTATCTTGTGTAGGGCTTCTTGAGATACCCCACATAGGATCTTTGATCTTGATATCAATTTGTGGTATATCTCCCCCTATGTGATAGCATGGGTCATCCATTTGATACACTTGAGCTCTTGTAGTTGAGGGATGCATTCTTCATTTGATGATCACTTAAAGTTGAGGATCACTTGTGGAACCATCATCTTACATGATTGATACTATGTATAGATACCACTTGTAGGAAGTGAATACCATTTGAAAGAATCTTCTAGTATGGAACCACTTGTTTGATTTATCAATAAGGACCATTTCTTGAACATTGCTATCTTCATGAGTACCACTTATAGGACATCACTTGTGAGTTGATCTAGACATTATTTGTAGATTCTTGATAAAATACTTGAGTCTAGATACCATTTGAAACATACAAACTAGATATCCATTTGTATTATTGTCTTGTGCTTGTACTCTTATCACTATCATGAGCTTCTATGATTGACTTGAACTAAATTGATTTGCCTAAGCTTTCAAGTCCGGTTTGAACCAATGACAAGCTTCTTCACACCTCTTGCAAGGGTTATCTTGCTAATTTTGTACTTGTCACTTGTTAGCAATCCAAATTAGATCAAGTACTTGGGATCACTAGCTTATGAACAAATTCATATGCTAACCACTAGATCAAGTAATCATTCAAATAATAGTGATAGGCTATGAATGTAAACATTTCATTTGTTATGCATGATCCTATGAAGCATGTACTATATGCACTAACCGTATACTAGTAAGGTATGAAATGATCATGCACATTACAATGATACCTTTGCTATGTTGGAGTAGAGGATAGTCATATAGATTCCAATTCATTACTCCAATAGCAATGTGAAGTCCAATTATAAGCTTGGTGAAGACCAATAGATACCATGTTGAATTTCATTCTTCACCCATATGAAATGAATACCACTTATGATCAAGTATACTTTCTTGTTGTGGTTGACTTGCTTTATCTTTTGATCTTTGCTTGCATGAGAGTATCAATTTGAGAATACTACTCGAAATATCATGATTAGCTCTCTTTTGGGTGTTGCTTGCTTTTCTTGATCAACCCTTTTGATTGCTTCAACTAAGCATCTCAAATGTTTCTCGGATCACCACTTCCATGTTAACCTTCCAAGTACCACACTTGGTTTACCTACACATAGGTGGCAAGCCCCTACACTAGGGAGAAGTGACCTTTCTCTAAGAATCATTCTTGATACTCACTTGAAATGACTTGATTGATTGATCCAAGTGATGGACTTAACTTGATGAGTAACCTTGATTCCTTCTTTAAGTCCTTTTCTTTCTTCTTGTTTAAGTTATTTTCTTTCTACCAAATGATTTCCAATAGTCACTAGAACTTAACCTTCAACTTTATCTTGAGTTTGATCTTGATCTTCCAATTTGAGTACCAAACATATGCAAAGGACACTCCACAATCAAATAGCCTTGTACTCTTTGCTTGTCATGCTTCTAGATCATCTCAAAACCAAACTTAGGTATCTCAAACACTTGTAAACATGTTTCCAACTTGAGGACCTTTCAATCAAAGTGACTTTAGATCAATCCAACATTTGTCATTTTTCTGATATATTTTGTACCCTTCAAAGAAATAAGAATATTTCCCAAAGTACAAATCCAAATATCACGAAATTTGGTGGAGATGTTCTTTACTAAGTTATCTAGCAGCTGTAAAAATTTGAGCTTCAATTGATTTCTAGATTGCTGCCATATATCAATTCTTCCACCACTGCTACATGCTGAAAACAGCTGCACTATAGCTGACAAGATCCACTCTAAAACTGAAGCATTTCTTATCCAATTCTCATGAAAATTGTACAACATCTTATACCATAAGTCTAGAGCATGTATACCAATTTTTATGCCAAGCCAATAAGTTTTGATCACTCAAACATAGCTAAGATCACAGCTAGCTCAGATTCTCAATTATAGGACAGATTTCAACAATTGAGCTATACTTCATCATGTATGAATCAAACTTGAAACTAACTTGTTTGAATACTTCCATAAGACATATATCCATTCAAATTACTTACTAAAAGTCATCTCATGAATTAATCCAACACAAATCAATTCAAACTTGACTACTAATCAATTATCCATTCAATCATCTCATAGCAAGCAACATTGCATATTTATCTAATTCAATCAACTCATATGCACCCAAATGAAATGATCAACAAGAGATATACCTTGGTTAGCTCATGATCATCCAACTAGCAAGCTTCAACTTAATTATTTGCAAGTCATCAAATATATCCAATGAATCACCAACAACTTGAAATTGACACTTGTATGTTGTAGCACATTTGGACTTCACTCAATTTGTCATGGCATTGGGATAATGATCATCACTTAGCAATACTTGGCTCAACTACATGATCAATAAGATGAATATCATTTGAACCAAGCCTCCAATGCCGTTGGTACCTACAAGCAATCATCCACTTTTTGATGGTACCCAAACTAGTTTGGGTCCTCTTAAGTTAGGAGCAATATACTTAGGCATAGCCTTAGTATGAATAGCGGAATGTTTTGCAATTGCAACCAATGAGGTATCATTGCCATCCTTCCTAAGCATAGAATTATCAACAATTGAAATGGGCTTAGAAATGTCACCTAGAGGATATGAATATGACATGTGTCTCCTTTCCCGGCATGAGTAGCACTTTCTCTTTGCTTGAGCCTTCTCTTCTTTGGTCATATGGTGCTTCTCATTGCCTTGCCTCTCATAGATTGTTTGAGCCTTCTTCTCAAGCTTGGCAGGACACTTAGAGGCAAAGTGTCCCATATTTCCACACTTGAAGCACTTGATGTGAGCATAATCTTTCTTATTATCTTCATTCTTGATTATTATCTTGGCATCTTGAGTTTGCATTGGATGCCTTGCCTTTCCACCCCTTCTTGTTTTCTTCTTCTTTATCATCAAATCACCACCATCTTTATGGTTGATCTTGATTTGAACTTGGGGTGTTTTTTCTTGCTCAACTTGTGGCTTTGGTTGAGGCTTCACTTGTTGCTTCACCAATTGCTTGGTTGGGCACATTGAGGTAAGATGACCCCAAGTGCGGCACTTGAAGCACTTCACATGCCTTAGCCTCTCTTCTTCTTTCTTCAACTTGAGCTTTTCTTCATTGGGGCAACTATTTGCAAGATGTCCCACTTCATGGCACTTGAAGCACATGAAATGAGAGAGCTTCTCTTATTCTTGCTTCTTCATTTCTCTTTCATATCTTCTCTTGCCCCATCTTTTGCCCTTGATCTTGCTCTTGTTGAAGCCAATGCCACTTATGTCATTGCGGCTTTCTTGATGATTGACTTTGCTAGTCATGAAGCCGACTCCACTCTTGTCACCAAAGTTTCTTTGAGTCTTCAACATATGCTCAAAGGTGACTTGAGAGTTGTAGCACCTCTCTAACTTGTTGCTCAATTTCTTCACTTGTTCATTTAGCTCATTGTTCTTCTTCAAAAGGTTAGTCTCACAAGACATAGAAGTAGAACAATCATCTATATGTGAAGAGCATGGCATATCTAATAAATCATCACAAGAGGTGGATATATGTTTCTTGCCTACATCACAAGGGTTAGCAATAATATGTGATTGATCAATTGACCCATGTGATGAACTCTCATTATTTTTAAGTTTCTTGGTAAACATTTTAATAAGAGAAGCATGTTATTCTAATAATTCATAATGAGATGCAAGTAGTGTCTCATGATTCAATTTAAGCTCATCATGTAAAGATTTATAAGCATCAAGCAATTTCTTATGTTCTTCACAAGAGTTCTTTAGAAATGAGTTTTCATTTTCTAATTTCAATGTTTTAGCTTTCTTATTTTCTAAAGACATGGCCATGCTAGCAAGTCTACTAACAAGCTCATCATATGAATCAACATGATCAACCACATTATCATTTGTTACCTTGGTGTCACCTTGTGACATGAAGCAATGTGGTGATGTAGTTGGAGAGCTTGTAGTAGCATCTTCATCATGGCTTGAGCATGAACCATCATCACCATCAAGTGTGCATGGGGTAGCATCATCACTTGCAACACTTGTGGCATCATCATCAACCTTGTCAAGTGAACTTGTAGTAGATCGATCATCATCATCATCACTCGACCATGAGGTGGAGCAATCTTTCACAATCACCAAATTGTGATCATGCTCGACACACTCATGCGCCTCCTTCTTGGGCTCATCATCATCATCGGAGACCATCCCATATTTCTCATTGAGATAACTCCAAATCTCATGGGTGGTTTTCATGTCAATGATTTCTCCAAATATACAATCATGCAAAGATCTATACATGATATTAGTAGCATGGATGTCGAGATCTAGGCATTTCTCTTATGCTTGAGTTAGATTATCTTCATCCAACACATGAGAAAAGCCTACATCTACCATCCACCACATTTGAGGGCAAATAAACTTAAAATTGTATATCATCCAATTTTTCCATCGTGTAAAGTGTGTGCCATAAAAAATGTATGGACAATCAACATCTAGCTCATAAGCCGCCATCCTCTCGGGACGGTGAAGATCACAAATGAGAGACCTATCTCTGATATCACTTGAAGGGTCGAGATGGCGGACTAGAGGGGGGTGAATAGTCCTTTCTAAAATTAATTGTGTCGGCTAACCGAAACAAGTACGGAATTATAACTATCGGTCTAGCCAAGACTACATCCCTCTATCTATGTTCTCTAGCACCTTCCAAAGATACTAATCAAGCAACAAAGGTGTCGGGCTAGCTAAAGCTCACCTAACCAATTCTAGGAGCAAGGTCACACAAACCTATGCCACTAGTACTCTAAGCAACAAGGGAGCTCCTACATATGCTAGTAAGCAAAAGCATGAAGCCACCTAATGCTCACTAGCAATGCTCAATAACAAGGCAACCAATGCCAAATTAGAGAGCGCAATTACTTAGCTACACAAACTAAGCAATGTGACTAACAAGGTTACACAAACCAAATTAGCCACGCAAGGGAGCTACTTCTATGCTACATAAGCAAGAAGGTAACTAGTAAGCTACATAAGCTAACTAATTATAAGAGCAACAACACAAGCTTAATGTATATGAAAATATTCGCAAGCTTGTGTAACGGGGATGCAAACCAACAGGAAGAACAAGGTTGACACGATGATTTTTTTCCCGAGGTTCACGTGTTTGCCAACACGCTAGTCCCCATTGTGTCGACCGCTCACTTGGTGGTTCGGCGGCTAATTGGCATCATCCGCTAAGCCCGCACGTTGGGCGCCGCAAGAACCTACCCTGAAAGTGAGGGTAGCTCAATGACATGCTTTACTAAAGTTGCTCTTCACGGCTCCCGTGGGGTGAGCATAATGCCCCTCACAAAGCACTTCTCAGGAGCACTACACAAGCTTCTTGCGGGCTTCGATAGAGACCACCACCAAGCCATCTAGGAGGTGGCAACCTCCAAGAGTAATAAGCACCACCGGCTTGCAACTCGATCACCTAGTGCCACTCGATGCAACCTCACGATGCAATCACACTAGAATCGCTCACTCACACAATCGGATGATCAGTATCAAGTATGTGTGAGATGGAGGGCTCCCAAGCACTACCACACAAGCCACCAAGGCTCTAGTGTGCTCAGCTCCTGCAAGCTCCCGGCCAAAGGCCAACCACGACTTCTATTTATAACCCCACGAACAAATAGAGTCGTTACCCCTTCACTGGGCGTTTTTCGGGTCGACCGGACGCAGCACTAGACACTGCACCGGACGCACCGATCGTGAATACTAGATGTGTCTGGTCGCTATACTGGACATGTCTGATAGTTGTCAGACCACCACATGTCCAACCGTTGCCTCCAATGGCTCTCTGACAAGTCGACCGGACGCTCAGCATGAAACGACCGAACGCTCAGCCGCTGCGTCCGATCGAGTCCAGTAAGCCTCCAGGGCCGACCGAACACATCTGTTAGAAACTGACCAAACGCTGATCCTCAGCATCCGATCGAGTACAGTAAGCACCCACTGACGACTGGACACGTCCGATCGACTATACTGCCAAACACTATGTTTTTGGATTCACACTAGACGCGTCCGGTCGCTGAGTACGTCACCAAATACCGGATGTGTCCGGTCACCATACCGGACGCGTCCGATAGCTCTGTCACCAGCGCGACTAACTCATTTTCAACTCTATCTTCTTCACCCTTGCTCAAATGTGCCAACCACCAAGTGTATCACGTTGTGCATATGTGTTAGCATATTTTCACAAACATTTTCAAGGGTGTTAGCCACTCAACTTACCACGCCACTCGATCCTAGCGACGATGCAAAGTTAGATCACTCGAGTGGCACTAGATGACCAATATGCAAACAAGTTTACCCCTCTTGATAGTACGGCCATCTATCCTAAGCCCGGTCATAAACTTCTCTACACACCTATGACCGGTGAAATGAAATGCCCTAGGTTATACCTTTGCCTTGCGCATTCCATTCCATCTCCTCCAATATCGATGCAACACATGCACCAACACGATCAACAATGATATGATCCACTTCATATCATCACGTGATCATATTGGTTCATCGATCTTGACTTCACTTGGTTTTCACCGTTGCCTTCGTCCATCGGCGCCAAGTCTTGCTCAAGCTTCACCACCACGTGGCCCATCGCTCCAAAGCCTCCCACTTGCCCTTCACGCTTGCAACCGGTCGATCAAGCTAAGTCTTATCTTGATCTTCTCCACCTTGATCACATGACTCAATGTCATGTCTCATGTGCAATGAACTCCTTCATCATCACATGTGTGAGCTTTGCAACATCTCCAAGTCATTTTGACCTTCATAGCATATGTTGTTCACACATATGTACCTGTGGACTAATCACCTATGTATCTCACATAAACACAATTAGTCTACCTAGGTTGTCACTCAATTACCAAAACCACACAAGGACCTTTCAGCTAGGTATTCTTGTTGTAGTGGCGTCTTAAACCTTGGAGGTATCTTGCTAATTGAAGGATGGTGTTTACTCTGACTTCTTCTGTATTGTTGAGTTCTAATCTTTGGGTGTGTTCTGCTTCTCCTTCGTCATATTGTTCTATCCTTGGTGACGTCCAGATTAAGTCGGCAGGTAGTACAGCTTCTGATCCGTAAACTAGGAAGAAATGTGAGTATCCGATGGCTCTGCTTATTTGAGTTCGTAGCCCCCATACTACTTTGGGTAATTCTTTAATCCATTTGGATCCATAGTCCACTAGTTCTTCATATAATCTTGGTTTTAATCTGGCTAGTATGAGTCCGCTAGCCCTTTCTACCTATCTGTTGGCTTCTGGATGTGCGACTGATGCGTAATCTATGCCGAAGCCGCAATCCTGTGCCCAACTTTTGAATTTTGTAGCTGTGAAGGGAGAACCCAAATCTGTGATGATTCGATTAGGCATGCCGAAGCAGTGCATAATGTCTTGGGTGAACTCGACTGCTTTGGCTGCGCTGTATTTTGCGAGTGGTTTGTATTCAATCCACTTGGTGAACTTGTCAATTGCTACAAAGATGTACTTGAAACCATCCTTTGCTTTCTTGAGAGGTCCTACTTGATATAGGCCCCAGCAGGAGAAAGGCTAAGCGGGTGGGATGCAGATGAGATTGTGAGCTGGTACATGAGCTTGTCTTGCGAATATTTGACAACCTTTGCATTTTCTGACAAGTTCTTCTGCGTCTTTCAAAGCAGTTGGCTAGTAGAATCCATTACGGAATGCTTTGCCGACTAGTGTTCTTGAAGTGGCATGATTTCCACAGCAACATGAGTGTATTTCGTCTAAGATCTCTTTGCCTTTTTTAAATGAGACACACTTTAGGAGTACTCCTGATGGTGCGGCTCTTCTGTACAGCTTGTCCCCTACTAGGACATAGTTCTTGTTTGTGCGAACAACCCGGGTAGCCTCCTCTTTTTCTGCTGGCAACTTATTCTCTTTGATATAATCAATAAAAACCTAGGTCCATGAGGTGGCGATTACCAAAATCTAGGTGCCTTTAGCTGGGAGTTCAGGGGTTATCTCACCGGGTTGTTTGATAGAGGGAGCTGATAACTCCTCTATGAATACACCGGGTGGGACCTTCGCCCTATCTGATCCGAGCTTGGCGAGGACGTCTGCCACAATATTAGAATCACGCAGGACATGTAGAATTTCCAATCCTTGAAAATGTTTTTCGAGTTTTCGTATTTTAGCACAGTAAGCGCCCATGTTTTCTTTGGTGTAGTCCCAATCTTTGTTGACTTGGTTGATGACTACTGCCGAATCGCCGTATATGAGTAATCGCTTGATTCCGAGGGTAATTGCTACTCGGAGCCCATGGATGAGGGCTTCGTATTCTGCTTCATTGTTTGTAGCTTGCCATAATATCCAAAGGACATACTTGAGTTGTTTTTCATCTGGAGAAATGAAGAGAATGCCAGCACCGGCTCCGCCTAGCTTGAGCGATCCATCAAAGTACATCTTCCAATGGTCAAGGATGGTATTTGACATAGGTTGTTGAATTTCTGTCCACTCGACAACAAAATCGGCAAGGGCTTGAGGTTTAATTGCCTTCTGTGGGATGAAATCGATATTGAGAGCACCAAGTTCAACTGCCCACTTAGATATGCGTCATATTGCGTCTCTATTGTGTAGGATGTCTCTGAGTGAGAAATCTATCACCACGGTAATCTTGTGGCTTTCAAAATAGTGGCTAAGCTTGCGTGAAGTGATTAGGAGGGCGTAGAGTAATTTTTGCACATGCGGGTACCAGATTTTTTATTCTAATAGTACTTCACTAATGTAGTATACTGGGTGTTGTACTTTATATATGTGTCCTTCTTCTTCTCTTTCTACGACTATCATTGTGCTGATCACAGTAGAAGTTACCGCAATGTACAGTGTCATGTCTTCGTATTTCTTTGGAGGTGTGAGAACGGGCGAGCATGTGAGGTATGCCTTAAGTTTTTTGAAAGCTTCATTGGCTTCTTCTGTCCACTCAAACTTGTCTGTCTTCTTTAGTAGTTTAAAGAAAGGTAACCCTTTTTCGCCGAGTCTTGATATGAAACAATTGAGGGCCGCTATGTAGCCTGTTAGTTTCTGCACATCTTTGATACTCCGAGGAGGGCCCATCTCTGTTATGGCTCGAATTTGCTTGGCGCTGACTTCAATTCCATGATGACTGACCAAGAATCTGAGTAGTTATCCTAAAGGAACTCTGAATACACACTTGTTTGGGTTCAATTTCCACCTCCACCTTTTTCAGATTTTTGAAGGTTTGCTTTAAGTCTTCAATTAGTGTGTCCGGGTTCTTTATTTTTACTACTACATCATCCATGTATGCCTCTACGTTTTTGCCGATCTGATTACCAAGGCACATTTGGATAGCTCTTTGGTATGTGGCACCAGCGTTCTTGAGTTCAAACGACATGGTCTTGTAGTAGTAGGCTCCGAACGGAGTGATGAAAGATGTCTTGCTCTGGTCTTGTTCCTTTAATACGATCTGGTGATATCCTAAATAGCAATTAAGAAAGGATAAGAGGGCAGATCCTGCTGTTGAATCAACTATCTGATCAATGCATGGTAGCCCGAATGGATCTTTCGGGCAGTGTTTATTGAGATCTATGTAGTCGACGCACATGCGCCACTCGTCCGTATTCTTTTTTTTGTACTAGAACTGGGTTTGCTAGCCAATTTGGATGAAGAATTTCTCTGATGAATCCGGCTGCCATTAGCTTTGTGATTTCTTTTTTAATTGCTGCTTTCTTGTCGGGTGAGAATCATCGTAGCCGTTGCTTCATAGGCTTGAAGCCTTCATTGATATCAATTTTGTGCTCAGCCAACTCTCTTGGGACACCTGGCATGTTGGCCGGCTTCCAAGCGAAGATATCTTTGTTGTCCCAAAGAAAGTTGGTGAGCGTGAGTTTCTATTTTGCCGAGAGGTGGGCGCTGATGGTTGCCGTTTTGGAGGGATCACCGGTGCCCAGGTTGATTTGCTTGACGTCGGCTTCTTTTGGTGGTGTGAGGATGCTGGGCTTTTTAGCCGGTATCTCTAGTTCTTCTGGGCTCATTTCTGTGGCAATAGTGGCTATTTCTTTTTTACCATTGGCGGCTTGTGCTTTGGCTGCAATTTGAATTGCCTGAACGTCGCAGTCAAAAGCGCGCTTCAAATCACTTCGAAGGGAAAGGGCACCGTTAGGCCCTGGCATCTTAAGCAATAGGTATGGGTAATGTGGTATCGCCATGAATTTTGTTAGTGCTAGGCTCCCAAGGATTGCGTGATACGATGAATCGAAGTCTGCAACTTTAAACTTGATGAACTCTATTCGGTAGTTTGAGGGAGTTCCAAAAGTAACCGGTAGAGTGATTTGTCCAAGTGGCATGGTTGCCTTGCCGCGTACTATCCCATAAAAACGGGTGCTCATTGGTGTAATCATCCCGGTGAGTTGTAATCCCATCTTCCTTAGTGTTTCTAAAAAAATAATGTTGAGTCCAGCTCCCTCATCGATTAGTACTTTGGCGACAGTTATACCGGCGATAGTTAGATCTAGAACCAGTGGATAATGGTATGCGTTTCCCACGCTAGTCCATTGGTCTTCTCTTGAAAACTGGATTGGATACTATGACCAATTGAGATATCTTGGAATAGCCGGTTCTGCTGCCATGATGGTTCGTAGAGCTAGCTTTTCTTGATGTTTGCTTCTGGAATCTGAGGCCCCAACGAAGATCACTGCTACTGTCCCCCTAGATTTTTGGAATCCCTTGTCTTCATGGTTGTCTTCATCTTTTTTTTATTGTCTTCTTTAGTGTTTACCTTATTATCTTTTATTGTGTATCGATCGTTGAAGGTGTAGCAATTTCTGATGGTGTGATTTCCTTTAGGGTGCCAGATGCAATGCATGTTTTCAATGTTGTCATACCTTCTGGGTTTGGGAAACTTCCTTGATTTGTCAGCCACCGCTATGGTGTTGTCTGGTCCATGTTTTATTTCCTGATGTCTGATGTTTCAATGATTTTGCTTGTCCGAGTTGTCTTGGTTGTTTCTAGCCGGAAACCTTTCTCATGTCTTCTCCTCTGCAGTAATCATCTTTTTCTACTGTGTGTCTGAATTCTTCACTGTTTCTCGGGTTTTCTTTGCAGAAGTCCTGAAATTGCTATCTAGCCATGATTCCGCGAGAGAAAGCTTCGATTACTTCTCGTTCGGTGATGTCATGTACTTGAGCACGTTGTTCGCCAAATCGTCGATAGTAATTTTTGAGACTTTCGCCTCCTTTCTGCTTGATTCCTTTTAATTCTACGTGGGTGATGGGGTGCGTAATGATACCAGCAAAATTTTCACAGAAAACTCTTTGCAAGTCCTCCCAATTTCTGATTGACCCTAAATTTAATTTGCCGAACCATTGGAGGGGCATGGTTTCTAGGGTCATGGGAAAGAACAAGGTCTTGATATCGTCGTCTCCTTCGGCTAGTTCAATCGACTACGAGTAAATCCTGAGCCAATGCCTTGGTTTGGTCTTGCCATCATATTTAGAGTGGTTGGATGGCTTGAACTTGTGATGTAGTCGTATTGAAGCAAGTCTGTTTGCAAAACAGGGGAATCTATCGTGCGTTCTGGCTTTTGTGTATTCTGATTCAGCATCTCCTTCTAGCCAACTGTTGTCTTGGTGAGAGTAGTTCTGTGAGGCTGTCTGAATAGGTACTTTGCTTCTGGTCTTTTTTGGTTGTTCGACTCGATAGTTTTGACTATGGTCCCTTCTACTTTCTCTGTTGTGACTTCCACTTGGTCTGAGTCTCTCGAAAGCGGACTTCCTTTGATTTTGATCTTCCTGCCCATGAGATGTTGACCTAGCAGGTAGTCTTGAGCGGGTCCTTCCGTCGTGTGCCCTTAGGGCCGTTGTCCGGAGAAAGTCCCAGAGTTGTTCCTATTTTTCACTGGCATGTGAGGTCGCTTCGAGTTCTTCTATTGCTTCTCGGATCCTATTGTAGGGTGTATTCGCCGCGCGTCTTTCTTCGACTTCTTGTTCTGATTTTCTTCTATTGTACTTGGCCAGATCTGATTCATATCTGAGCCAAGCTTCCTTGCGCTGCCTGGCACGGCGTTGGCGTCCTTGTTTTAATTTGTTTCTTCTTTCTCTGACTTGCTTCTGATTCTTGGTCTCACCATCATGCCCCTGGATAAAGGGTGATATGTTGGACTCAGATTCATCTGATGACCTGATGTTGGGTGCTTCTAGGGGGACCAATGGTGATCGAGGACGTCGAACCATGAGTACTTCTCGTGCATGAATTGTTCTGTTATCGGCGTCGGTTTCCACACTATCGTAGTCGTTGATAACTTTAGTAGAGGCTTCAAGGTCGCAGATCGAGTCTCCTTCTTGGTAGGGTAGAATTGTTGTTGTCATCGTGCTGACTAGTCGGGTTCCGCTATCCTCAGGAACAGAACCTGGCCAGTGGACGATGCAGTCTTGAGATGTTATAGTTAGTACGAGACCTTCCTGAGCTCCTTTTAGTGGCATCCTAAGCACCGGATCGAGGGATCCTTTGGGCCGTGCCTAATAAGATTTTGCCATGTTGTGGAGTCCGAACGGAAAAGGACCCAACTTCTTGAAAGGATTCTGAGTGTACTCCGAGTTGTATTCTTGATAGGCTGAAGCCGCATTCTGGAACCCTACCAAAAAAGAACTTGGTTTCTCGAAAGAACTCAGGTAAGACTCCATCTCGGATGTGGAGCATGAGTTTGAATCGGATGCGCAAAGCCGCGAAATCTGAGTTGGATCGGACATCACGAGCTGCGCGAATCTTTCGGCGAGTTGATCTGTCGTAGTCGTCGAAGTAGAAAGGTCTTCATGGTGATCCGATTTTTTGAGGAGACGGCTTTGGAGCTTGCCATCGTTGTCTGCCTCGCAGATCCATGAACCGAAGATGAAGGTTGATCCCATCGAGAAGATCACGTTGTCGAGGTCCGTCGAGCTCTCGGATGCAAATTCGCCGAAAGCCCCTACCTGACGCGCCAGCTGTCGATGTTTCACCACCGATAGCCCGCCACGGGGGTACTAGGGGCAGTTTGTTCGGGCTTCAGCGTATGTAGAACTCGACGGTAAACGCAAGAGACAGTCGATTTATCCTGGTTCGGGCCCTCGACCGTGATCGAGTAATAGCCCTACGTCCAGTCGGCGTTAGCCTTTGCGTTGGATTGATTGTAAAGTGTTATCTCTAACTCTCTTCTCCAGGAATTCCGCCCTCCTTTATATAGTCAGAAGGCCAGAGTCCTAGTCGGTTTACAATAAGAGTTCCTAGTAGCATTATAGAATAATACTACTACTAAGATTACATGAAAAGAATCCTAGTTAGACTATATCTTCTCCCTTCCCTATGGGGTATCCCATGGGTCCTGTATCGACAGGGGGCATAGCCCCCACTGGCCCCCTGGTTCCGCCTCTGCCAAGAAGTCCACTAAACTCACTTCTACAAAACAAACAAAAGGTTTCTAGACCCCAACTTTAAGTCTCCTTCATGATTCTAGTTATCTACAATCATACAAGCCCCCACCTTAGTGTCGTCAGGCATAGGCCCTGCCTGGAACTGCGGTCTCCGACCGTGTGGTGCGGTAGCTCACCCGCATCCTCGTAGCCCCGATACGAGGAATCGTAGCTCATTTCTCAATTTTTCTCCTTGCGGCGGTCAGCAAAATCACGGTTATGACGAGACATTTGGCGGAATTCTTCAATTCCCGTCGCCGACATGGCGAGATAAGCCGATCCAAACCTTAGTAGCCTGGGAATGGGAACATGACCCATGTTCTAGTTCCCATGTTCCACGTTCCCGGAACGGAAACCTTCCCGTTCCAATGTTATAAAATGATACCCCAAGAACGGGAACGGCAACTGGACATGGCTGCTAAGATCAAACAGGGCCATAGGCAGAATGCACGGTGGTAGCAACTAACAGGCCACCGACTATGGGCCCTTTCATAATTCAACTTAGCACAACACTTTTGGGCCCAGCCCGTAAGATTTATAGGCCCAAAAAACTCCTGGTAGCCCGATGCCAATGCTCGGCGGCTGCGCCTCTGGCGATGTGAGCCGAGAGAAGCCGAGCTCGATCCGCCAAAGAAGGCGGCGCTCTCTCCGAGTCTCTGGTGCTTCGCCACAAACAAACGTGACGCATCTCGAGCTTCGATGGACTCTTCCTCTCCGCCCCCATCCCCGTCGCCAGCACCCAGTGGATCCCGTGGCGCCTCTAATGCAACCCAGCGGTGGAGCATCCTTCGCCGCGCGCTGCTTGCTCGTTCCTCCTCCGCGCGCGCCCAAGGTTCCGCCGATTCCCTTCCTTGTTTACCCATGCCAACACTTGCGTCCGCTTGGTTTTGCCGTTCATTCGTTTCCGCTTCATCTGCCTTCGCCGAGCGGTTCAAAGAGACGAGAAGGCCTCCTGCCTAGATGATAGGGCAGAAGGCAGCTTGCTCGTGCAAACAAGGAAGGCCCAAACGCTGCTCTTTGTGCTGTGGATTTTAGTTCAAGGCGATTAGTTTCTGTGTTGCGATTTGAGCTGTTGCCCCGCTACTACGAGAAAATTGAATTTGGGACTACTGATGATGATGGGAACATTGGCATTTTGAGCCCGCCTGCTTGATTTTTCAGAAGCTCGGACAAGCACGGTGAAAGCAAAACCCGTGAAGTAGTGCGCGATTTCAGCCTTTAGCTCCTGTGCACTGTGCTTGAACAATTATGATCCAATGGTTTTGAATGCTCAGGCCTATTGTGGCATGTCACGTTGATGGGTTAGCTGTGTTGAAGACTTTAGGGAGTTAGTACAGTCTGATTTGGAGTGAGTACCTTGCTTCAATGAGATGTGTTTAGTGTTATTGATTCAATATATATACTCTGGGAAATTATGGTATTTCACATTTAAAATCAGTGTTTACCATGAAAGTGAGCATGAACATTTAACCAGCCAAATTTCATTATAATTGCAACAAAGTTCAGTCTAATATGGTCCCTTTTAATTTTTACCACTTCAAGGACAAACTCCATTTGGTGGTCCGTAAGTGAGTGTGGGTATATAGGCTTGCGTGTGCTGATCCGCTGATGTGTACACAAAAACTCCACTTCAGTCTATGTTTTAATGATTTGTTTTGGATCCTTTATTCCATATCGCAGCACTGCCGGACTATTAAAGGTAGGGCTGCTGATTTGTTTTATCATATTAGTTTTCTTATTATGCTAAAAGACAATTGTAGTTTCCCATTCCCAATGTTACTTCTGCATTTGGCGCACAGAAATGTAACCGCATATCTTTGTTAATGTATCTTCTATTTAAACATGGCAGTTGTAATAATCAGCATGAAATTTCACGTTTATACTGCTCAAACAGTTCACATTTGCTAATTGTTTTTATATAACCATGCCATGTTAATTTGTTTTTTTATGTTACATTTCCATGCAGAGGGAATTTCTAGTGACCACCAGATTAAAGATGGTACCAACAACATTTCAAGAAAGGCTTCACGTGGCTTTAACCTGATCGAATGCCATTCATTGCCGATTTCACAGCTAGCTAAATCATTTGGGAATTCATTAAATGGAAATGAAAATGATTTTGGCCAGAAGGATGTTTATGTATGTTACAAGCTGCCCTGTAGAGATTCCTCTAAACTTGATCTGGTGTAAGTAGTCTATTATTTGCCCCTAGTTCTCTGGCACACTGAATATAGTTTTCCTTATTTCTGTCCCTGACATAATTGGGAACATGTTGTTTTCCCTACAGTAAGCTCTGTTTGTGACTAAAGATTTAGCCATCATGAATTGTTCAACCAACTAGAAAGGTTGACATGCTATTTTTTCAGTTGGTTATTATTTTAGTGCATGATTCCAGATATAGAAAAGAGGATTCCCTTGAACTCAATGACATTGAGGCTTCGAACAAATACAATATCGACACTACTGGACTAGTATGTAAGTTTTGTTCAAGCAAGTTTATTTTTGTTGTTGAAATACATATGATTCCATCTGTCTGCATCAGTTCATGTGTATGGTCATGTTCATGGCATCTTTCAGTTGCTGTCTGTTAGTACCTGCCAGGTTTGTTTGTGCCTTTTGCTATGATAATAGGAAGGCACTTGTGTGGAAAATAAATGTAAACATGTGTGTTATGTACACTATTGTGTCTTGGCCACTTTTCAGAATGTGGCACACAAGCCTTCTATGCGTGGCAATTTTTCCTTCTTGGACTAAGAATTGTGATCCCACAGACCTACTAATACAAAGTTTCTTATACTTGCATCACAGACTATTCCCTCCGGTCAGTGATCACTTAAGCTTGCATATGGCCTTTAGAAGTAGGAAAAAAATCAATATAGAATTGAAAGATCGGTAAAAGAGTTGAAAGTGCAGTGCTGTCTACTGATAATATGCTATTCTGAATTTCATTTTGTTCTTCCACTTTTGCATGTTTAACCCTTCCATGATACTCTCTCCGTTCCAAGTTATAGTTTACTTTATACTTGTAAGCCAAAATTATTTAACTTTGATCAAGTTTTTTATGAAAAAAATAGGGAAAATGGTGTTCTTGCCCCTTACACAGATGTGCAATTGTGATTTTGCCCTCGTTTTTCTAACTTTGTGATTTTGCCCTTAACTATTCACAAGTCAATGCGATTTTGCCCCTGGTCAACGCGAATTTGCCCCTGTTTTTACTGTTGACCAGGGGCAAAATCGCGTTGACTTGTGAACAGTTAAGGGCAAAATCACAAAGTCAGAAAAACGAGGGCAAAATCACAATTGCACATCAAAGTAGGGGCAAGAACACAAGAGCCCCCAAAAAATATTAGCATCTATAAGTTAAATAAAATAATAAATGCACTATCACGACATATTTCATGGGGAATTTAATGAAACAAATTTGATATTGTAGATGTTGATGCATTTTTCTATAAACTCGGTCAAAGTTAGAAAAATTTGACTTAGGACAAAGCTAGAGTGAACTATAATTTGGAATGGAGGGTGTATCTTCAATAAAAGTCAGTTCAGTTTCAAGTTAACATGTGTTTTCCTCCCTGAAGGTTGTTGGCCATCAGAAGAGGTCCTTGCCTACTACTGTATTAACCACTCGGATATGTTCAGGTCTGTTGTGAACTGTGGCTTGTGAGATTTATTAAACATGTGACATTCCTGCATAGCTGCATCAGTATGGATTGTTGTGCTAAGATGAAACATTGAACCTTAGCTGATTTGTCCTAGCATGGAGTCATGCATTTGTGTGATTGAGTAACTTGCATGGGATCCCCAAATGCTTCAGTTTAAGCCCAAAAACTTAAGTACTCTACATTGTTGGCTTAAAACTTTTTATCAGGATTCAAGGACCTAAGTGAATTGCGTATTCAACAAGCATTGTGTTTTAGGAAAGAAAATAGGCTGGCTTGGCTTGTATGTTGAACCAAACAGGATCATAGGGTGCATTATTGTGTCACACACTCACAGCATAGAGTGGTAGTGTGTCCTTCTAGTACAACATGTAAGACAAATATACAATAATGATATATAGGTCCTTGTTCCTGTTAATATTTTCAAAAGCTGTTTACTGTAGCATGAGAAATAAATCCTTGGTAGGTTTGAGCTGTGTATGTCACCTGAGTTTTATAGTTACACTCTTGTACTAGTTTTCTGTCCATGCTATTTTTCATCATATTTTCTTGATGAGATCAAAAGCAGAAAATGAACAGATATCTGAGTGCCACATTAAAAAAAAAAACTCGACCTGCGAGGGGCAAGCCGCCCCCCGGGCATTATACGTAAGAAGAAGGCCTTCTCACACAGGCCGAGAAAACCCCCGAACCCCGGCCCCGGCCCGACACTGGGACTCTGGGAGACGTAACCCGTGAGATGGGCCGTCTCCTTTAAACCCGTGCTTTGGCACCCGGGACCGGCGAGGGGATTTTTTTAACCCCCAGCTTGAAATTCGCTCCCACTGGGAGTCGAACTCAGGACCTGGAGGGTGCCGCCGGAGTGACTAGCATATCTCAGTTAACCAACTGGACTAGCCATCCTTTGGCGAGTGCTACATTAGTTCATGATCTTTTTCAGCATGTACCTGTTGTTAGTCATATGAACCTATGTCAATAGTCTAATTCCATTGCCCACATTACCTTCAAGGCAAAGCCTTTTCACAATAGTAGTTTGTTGAAAACGTTTGCCATGACAGTAGTTCATTGCTACAAGAATCAGTTCATTTTCACATGAAAAACACAGGAAACAGGAAGAAATCCCACATTCCAAAGGGGGCCTAACTAAGTTCAGTTTCTATTATATTTATCTGATTAATTGAATATTTAGTTCATTACAGGTCCAAGAAAGTGCTTGAGCTTGGATCTGGTTATGGATTGGCTGGACTTGTTATTGCAGCCAGTACAAATGCTGACGAGGTTGTTATTTCTGATGGCAACCCACAAGTAGCTGGGTGTATCCTTCTTAATTTAATGTATGCACAATGGGGTGTTTGCTAATATTGTAAATAGAAAAAAAATACAGATTAGATCATTCCAAAATTTAACCCTTTATGGCTTTGTTTTGTACTTCTATTATTTCAAAAACACATTCTTTGGCCTTTGTAAACCATTAACCCGTAGACATTCAGAAGAACATATCCATCAACACTGAGACTTTTGGTGAGACAAAGGTTAAATCTATGATACTGCATTGGGACAAAGAGCAAGCTTCAGAAATATTGAATACTTTTGACATCATTGTTGCAAGTGACTGGTACGTTTGACCCACTTGATTCTTTGCTATTCTTGAATACTGATTATCTTTTCAATCCTGTACCTCCTTACTGTTTTGTCACGTGTCAATGATATGCTTGTGAGGTTTGTACTTGGCATTAAGTAACACATTTAATCAGCAAGTGTTTTTTATTTAGTCAAAAGCTATGTCTCGTGGCTGTTGGTTGGTTTCATATGTACTCTGATTACAACACGCATCTTTACTAGTAATGAAATTGTTATCAGGTCAATAAGTTCCATTAGAACTTTCTTATTCACATTTTGCCTTCCTTGCAGCACATTTTTCAAGCAATTCCATGAGGGCCTTGCCGGAACAGTAAAATCCTTGCTGAAGCATTCGGCAACCTCACAAGCCATCTTCCTGAGTCCCAAGAGAGGTGATTCTCTAGACAAATTCCTGGGAATTATTAAAGAGAATGGTCTGCGTTGTGAGTTGATAGAGAATTATGATCCTACTGTCTGGAATCTGCACAAAAAATATGTGGCTGGTGAGGATAGAACCTGGCCTAATTATGACAAGGAGCATTGCTACCCTCTTCTGGTTAGAATTAGCTATTTTAGTGAGTTCTAGTTTTCTTACATTCTGTTTGATCTTGGACGATCCATTTATAATGTGCATTAGCTATATCCTTTTTTTTTATCTATTCCATCCAGCACGATAGTGTAAACCTGGAGGTGGATCTTGGCTAAACATTTCTGAAAGTTCCTCCCTTTTCTATGGAAGTACCAACAAGGCAGTTCAGAGGCATTCACTTGCAAACTCACCTTCCCTTGTCTGACAGGCTTCCATGACATAACTGATACAGCGCATCTGTGACAGTGTGACATGGAACAGTATGCATTATTTTTCATAAGATGATATGCCATTATGTTGCAGTGTATTCAATTCCTCATGATGATTTTACAACACCTCTTTTATTGTTCTTCCAAATCCTGAATGTCTAGTACATATACCGGATTTCCATCCAACACATCTGGTTTTAATCATCGGGTTTCCATCTATGCGGATGATATGGTGCTGTTCCTCTGTCCCATAGCTTTGGATCATGCATTCATTAAGGAGTTGCTACATTGTTTTGGTTTAGCTTCAGACCTTAAAGCAATGTCTAAATGCTCGGCCATCCTATTCAATGCCAGGAAGAAGACATAGCGGTCACTCATGAACACTGAACCCATGTCTTGTGTGGTGAATTTCCATGCATTTATCTGTGACTCCCATTTATCGGTTAGGAAGCCTAACCAAGGAGCCTTGGAACTCTCCTTGGTAAGATATGTTGTTACCTCTCTGAATGGATGGTTGCCCTTATGAACAAAGTTGGAAGACTAACTATGGTTAAGGCTGCCCTTATCTATCTCATGATTGCAATGGACCTTCCTAAATGGATCATCAAGGAAATAGGCAAAATTACACGTGGATTTCGTTGGGAAGGTAGAGAACAACTAATGGGGATAATTGTTTGGTTTCTTGGTCCTGTGTTTGCCTGCCGATTCAATATGGAGGCCTAGGGATTCATGATCTTCAAACAATTGGCTGGGCACTCACAAGCTGGCTTGTAATCTAATAAACCTTTTCTTCTTCTTAAAAAAATGATGCCCATCTCTCATGTGTGTTCCAGAAAGAATAAACCTGGATTTCTTAGCAGTTGGACAATGACTAGCACTTTTGGTCCCTCATTTTTGCTGTCTTATCCAAAATGGTTACTCAAGTTATTATCTTATGTCTTAACTGATGTGGGTACATATATTACCTTTACTTCATGTGCCAATGAATACTGATGGCTGTACATAATTCAAATTTTGAAATGATTTTCTTGTAACTTAAAACATTATCATTTGTCCCTCAAGTAGCCAAACTTTTGAGTAAGATGATTATTAGACCCCCTTACATAGAGCTGTTACTCAAGCTTGTCTAGCTATCAAGCTTTGCACAGTACAAGTGCCTATTGGCTATTGATGCTTGCAGTGCACCCTTCGTCATTCTGGCGTTTCAACAACTGCAACTGCAGTAGCATGCATGAGTTGGCAGTGGAATATATTTTATTTTTCTTTGGTGCTTTGACAGCTATCTATGCTTAATCGTTGCTTGTTTATCTAAGTAGATTACTGGTTGCAGGTTGAAAGTAATGTTATTTGTTGCCGCTTTCTATGACTTTGCATCTGCTAGGCTGACGTCTTGACTAACAACGATTGATAAGCTGACGTCTTGACAAACGATGATTGAAGACATGTGTTATCTCAATCTAGTGTTTGCTGCATCATGGCACCCACATTGGTTTATTAGCTGATGTTACTGCTGTCTGTATGACTAATTTCTTCATACTTCAACTGGCTCCTATCAAAACGGCTGTTTGGGTATCTTCATGGTTGCTGACTGGATGAAATCACTTTTTGCAGATGTTAGCAAGGTTTCATGGATAACTCATGGCTGATAATGCTCTTGTACTTTGCTATGCCAGCAAGGTGCATGATCCACATATCCTTCTGCATCTGAGTTTATTCATGAGTGGATGCACAGTAGTTTTCACTTCCCCACCTTATCTTGGTTCAGATAATAGGCGCATGTCAGAATGCTCATGAACAACTATCAGCAATACCAGATACGGTGAGATAATTGATAAACTTTTAGAAGGGTTGTCAAGATGTAGTCGTCCCAGTAAGCCTTTTGTCAGTTTGCTGGGTGGTCCGGTCCATTTTCCATTGATGCTATCGTATGCACTTGCTTTAATTCATTTCTTTATGAACCACCTCGTTAGGTGCATTGTTCTTGTCAATCACCATCGATGAACTTTGTAGGGTTACCGTAGGATCAATGGATATTTTCTTGATGAATGTGTATGTGTGTGATACTTCCAAGAACATATTCACACTATCCAAAGCAGCAGCTCCTTTTTTGCTCGTCCATTGCGAGTACGCCAATACAAGAAAAGCGTACGCCAATACAAGAAAAGCCTCCAACAAAATCGTTTTCTTCTGTGTGTTGCTGACGCCACGTGCGAGCTTATATGAGCTGTCCAAAATATGATCATCACACTCTTTCTTATAAAAATATCCAATATGCTCTGTAAAATATCCTTATCTTTCTGAACTGAAAATAGAAATTTAGGGTGAACTGTTCTACTACAAAATAATTATGATCATCACACTCTTTCTTATAAAAATATCCAATATGCTCTGTAAAATATCCTTATCTTTCTGAACTGAAAATAGAAATTTAGGGTGAACTGTTCTACTACAAAATAATAGAATGTCCATGGAGCAGCTAAAGATGTGACGAAGGATTCTTGTCTTGTTTCTGAATTTCAACTCATGCTAGGAGAATGTCTGCATTCTCTTCTACCCCAAACTACATATTTATGCATCACAGAATTCACTGAAAATGGCCGCATATGTGTATCAGTCTATCATTTTAGTACTACAATTACATCCATAATCTAATAATAAGAGCAAAGTTGTAGTAGTAGGCTATTGCTAAGCATGTGGGACACCGATGCAGAGCAGGCCAGCAGGGCATGTTCCATTCCTTAACGACGGACCAATCGAAGGTAGCTTCTGCTAACTGTGGTCGGCATGTACCAACAGTTCCATTCCTTTTCGCCCTTCTCCGTTCACCTTTTCTCTTTACAAGCATCCCTCAGCGTTCCTAAAAGGATTTTCTTTTAGCATCTTTTCTCGCAGGATTGTTGTCAGTGCACTCAACTTTTGACTCAAGATTCCTCCATCCGGTTTAACAAACCCAAATCACAGCTAATAAACCCGTCCTACTTCCAGAGCTTCAGTTGCTAACCGACTAGCAGTCAACGAAAAGGTGAAGCCTTTGGTTCACGAGGGTGCAACCGGGCGGGCAACCACAGTCCTGAGGACTGCGGTGCCCAATGGACAATCACTAGCAGAAGCAATGGCATACATACATAAACCAGAAAGGTAATGCTGAATCATACATAAACAGAAATGCGACAATCCTGCTGCCTTACAACTAATGCTGAATTATACATAAACCAGAAAGCTCCTTTTGGTTCAGGCAATGCAGTGCCTCCTGGCGTTTCTTTTCTACTAGGTACTAGCTAACTGAGGCCCAGATGCTGTTGTAGCTGTGCTTGTATTCTAATCAGAGACCTGAGGGCTGCGGCACCGTCGCGTATCAGAATTGGCACTCTGGCAGGACCTTCCCCTGTTGTGAGGGAGAAAACTGAAAACGACCAGTAGGTGGCCGATCAGCGTCGCGGTCAGTCGGTCACTGGAAGTCACATGCGGCCTTGGCATCGCGAAGTCCTTGCCAAATCTCCGGCGGTTACGGTGAACATGCCTGTCATTGTTACACTGCTGCTAGCAGAAACTGGTCAGTCTGGGATGGAAAAGACTGCTGATCCCCATGCTGAGCGTGCCCGTCACATCCTTTTCTTCTGCAGGCAACTACGGGGTCGCATCGATCCGAAAGCGGATGGAGAGGTTTCTATTCTACTATGCGAGAGTTCAGCAATGGCGTTTGGTTTGTGATTCCTGAGTGCAGGAACGGGATGTTTGGTATGAGCCGCCCTGGAACTAGCTGCCTTTAACTGACTTCTTAAGCAAGATCACGAGGCCAGCAGAGAGTGTGATTTGATATATTCGGCAGGTCAAACTGTCTAGGTACGCATCACATTCGTATATCGCTCGCGATGGGACTGTACACGCTGCACCTAACCAAAACATGCATTGACATTTGACAGAAACGGGTGAAATACGTGTATATGCCATCTCCTAGCGGCTAGCGCTGCCCTCTGAGGTCCGTGTCAGTAGCAGTGCAAGCGTACTAACTAACTGCTGAACTGACAGTGCTTCTTCTCTTGGTTAGAAGACAAGCTTAGTGCATGGTCGACGGGTCGAGTGAATGTGGATGAATCTGAGAAGCAGCAATAGATTCAGATGTACCGTGCTCAGCCGCAGATCGCATCAACTAACCGTGATCTGTACAAAGCATGCCAATACGTTGGCACTAAAAGGCGATCCTGGGGGTGATACGACGCAGCCAGAAACGATGATAGGCAGGCTGCAGGCAGGCAGGCAGGAACGCCCGGCACCGATCCTTCCTTCCTTTGGCTTCACTCAAAAGCAGAGGACCAGATGAGTGGGCATCATCTCATCCACCGCGCCCGCCCATGTCCTCCCCACCACGCCCGCGCCTGTATATACGTAGGAGTATTTGATTGATCCGCAAGTGCAGTGCAGATCAGATGGCATGGTAACATCTTCTCCCTCCCATGTGCCAACAATCACCAGAGGACGCGTCATCAGCTGCACAGTGTCTGTATGTACACTACTTTAAAGTGGCAGCCGTACTATACCATCAGCACTACTAGTATTCTAGTGTCTCCGTCCATGCTGCAGCCACCTTTAGCTGTTGATTGGGGCACGCGTTCGGCTTAGCCGTCAAAATCGTCCGCTGCACGCCTGCACCATGACTAGGATTTGCCTTCAAATGCAGCAGGAACGTTCGGTAGGCTGTCCGAGACAGGATAGTGCACCTGCCACGTTGGTGAGGACAGGGCAGTTTGAAGGGAGAGACATTATTGTAACGCAGTAGCAGGTATATGTTCCGCCCGTTCAGAATGATGTAAGCCTGACCCGTTTGTGCGCAAATGTTAGTAGTTGGTTCGCCACTACTAGCGTCTTCTGATGGCCGGGACGCCGGCCGGACTGCTGAGTGCGTGCATAATCATTTGTTCTAGTCTTTCGTTATCTGCGAAACAATCTTGTACATTTCTTTCTTTTGTTGGACACAACGGTACAAACCCAATAAGAAGAAGGAGAAGAAGAAGAAGAACAAGAAAATGGCGGATTTTACAATGGCGGGATCCGATCCTGGTCAAATGAAACCATATCATCTCCCCAGCACGGACAGGCGGACAGCCCCACCGCGCAACACCAACCACCACCCTTCCATGGGCGCAGCTCGGCGTCCGCGTCGGCACGGCGGCAAGACAAGCGCACCGCTTCACTTTTTGCGCCTGTGTGCCCCGTGCCGTGCGCGCCCGCTTCTTTCTTTGACCCACCAAAAACTTTCGCCTCACACACCTGTGACGGGGTCGGTTGGTTGCCTGGGACTATAGCACCACCAGCAGCAGGCCGCCGAGCAGGAGCGGCGCGAGGGGCGAGGCCCAGAGCGCCGGCGGCAACGACGGCGCGGACGACGCGTCGCCCGTGGCGAGGCTGGCGAGCCAGGAGTTGTCGCCCAGCATCACGCCCTGCCCGTCTTGCCCACCTGCCGACCGCGGCATCTGCGGCGTCGCACCCGGCAGCGTCGGCGTCGGGCCTGTCGGTGCCGCCGTCGTTGCTCCAGGGCCACTCGACGATTTCAGACTGCACGTTTTCCGTCACACAAAAAGGGCACCAGCAATTAGTGGAAAAGAACGCCCGGTGAATTAATCTAATGAAAGCGATTCTTCTGCTTGCTTTTTACTACTATCCTTTCTACGTTAAATATTTATTTACTGCTACTGAGTACTGACGTCGTGATGTAGCATAGCAGGCTAGCAGGGGTGGCTGTTGTTTACGCTCCCTTTGTACGCTGACATCACTAGATAAGAAACCGACTGGCCTGGCCCGCCCATGACGTGGACGTGTAAACCGACAGCGGTAAAAAGGTCCGCACGGGCACGGGGGGTCAAACCTCTTGCAACAAGCTAATCCTAATGTTAAGAAGCACTTAAGCACCAACAGAAATGGCAAGATACAGAGCGTACTTGGTCCAGGCCAATCATTACATCACACTGCAATCTTCCAAACCTCTCGCCATCACTGTCCCATTCTACTAATCCATTCCAGAGTTTTAGAAGTATATGGCATACCTGCACCCGTTTTCTATGCATTTAAACAAGACAGATAAGGTGATATGGCGCGCTCAGTGCTGGGTCACTCACTCTTGATCATGCACCAACCGCTACCGGCACACGATAGCTAGGTGCAGCAAGTGTACTGTGTACTCTGCATGCAAATCTCGAGAGCATTTATGACTAACCACGTTCTAATCGTTAATCAAGACGGCACGCCAAAGCAAACCTAGAATAAAATTAACCTTGGATGGTTGGGAAAAGTCAATTACTACGAGGGTAGCGTGGATGAAGATGTGTACCTTGGGGTGGCGACGGGGCAGAAGGTGATGGTGTAGTCGCGGCCGCCGGCGCAGGTGAAGGTGCTGGTGGGGTCGTCATAGGCGTAGCTGTACGACTTGGGGCACGCCGACTTGAAGAGCTGCGAGTAGGCGGTGGGGCGGCAGGTGTTTGGGTTGGCGTAGGCGCCGCTGCAGCAGTACTCGGGCTTGCCGAAGGCATCGCACGCGCTGCGGCAGCCGGCGCCGCCCTCGGTGCGCAGCTCCGCGGGGCACCGCTCGTTGAGGTCCGCACTGCACCCGGCCGCGGCGCACGTCGTGGCGCCCGTGGCGCCGCCCGCGGGCTCCACCAGGATCGGGAGATTGTAGCCGTCCACGAGGCTCACGTCGTAGAAGTCGTCGCCGCCGCCGGCGGCCAGCGTGAACTCGGCCAGCGTCGCGGGCGTCGCCGCGTTCTGGCCGTTGCACTCCAGGGAGCCCGAACCGCAGTCGCCCGTGGCGCATACGACCTTCCCGGTGGCGTCCTGCACGCAGCCGGTGCGCGCCCAGGCACGGCCGGACCACCCCGACGGCGCCTGGACCGCGCGCGACGTGCCCGGCGGCAGGACGAAGCCCGTCGGGTCCATCCGAGAGCTTCCCGCGTTCGACTGGATGCCCGGCCACACCGTCCCCGTGCACCTGTTGACGAACGTGAATGTCGCAGCTCTCCCTTCTGCGACCAAGAACCAAAGACGTCGTCAATTTGATCAGCTCTCGCCATCCCTTACAAGAATTCCGTCAAACAATCACCAAAGCAACCAAATACAGTAAGTAGTCTCCAACGATCGAATTGTTACCTCTGAGAAATGTACAGATCAGAACAAGAACTACGAAGCAAACTCTTGTTGCAATTCCCATGGCCTCGAAGCAACAGCAATGCAGCTCTACGTGGTGGTTGGCAATGGCAATTGGCACGAGCAACAAGGGGTTGTATATAATGTCAGCACAGTACAGGTACAGGTACAGGTACAGGCTATGTACAAGTAGAAGCAGTCTTGCTCAGGTACTGCTAGTTTTAGCACAGTGGTTAGAGAGGAGCACAGGATAGGCGAGGAAGGTAGAGAAGACGACTGCTGCACTGGGAGAGACGGAGGAGCGACCACGCATAGACTATCAGGAAATCAAGAAGAGAGGTGGAGAGAAGAGGGGGAATCCGAGCACTCCCTCTTGCACTACACTTATAGCGCAAGGGAGGCAGTTTACTAACTCGCTTTCCGCCCGGTATAATCATGCTTTCTTCAGTAAAGTGAAAGCACGGAAGGAAGACGGCCTGATTGAATTCAGATGCTCTTTTCTCCTGCAATTTGCGGTATAGCGCGTAGCTCTGGTCTAAGGGTAAAGTCCAATTTACGTCCTCCAATTTTCGTCAAAGTCCGGATTTCAACCTTGAACTTCAAACCCGGATAACTTTGGCTCTCCAACTCTTAAAAAAGTTCAACTTTCAACCGCGTGGGCGGTTTTGACGATGAACAGTAACTTTTGATATTTTTATAGGCGCCGAAATTTTATATTATTTTTTTAAACATCTTAACGTCCTCAAATGAAAAAACTCAAAATTATAAAGTTGTAGATCTCATTGAGAGCTACAACTTTGGTATAAAAAGTATTTTCATTTAACTCCATACAAATAATATATTAGTACTCTAATGCGGCAAGCGCTATTATGATGCTGAAATTTTATATTATTTTTTCGAGCATCTTACTGTCCTCAAATGAAAAAAAAATTAAAACTATAAAGATGTAGATCTCATCGAGGTCTAAAATTTACATATAAAAATTATCTTCATCCGACATCGTATTGAAGGGTTTTCTATTTTTTGAAATTTGAGTCTCATCAATTTTGTCGCGTGATGAGACTCAAATTTCAAAAAATAGAAAACCCTTCAATACGATGTCGGATGAAGATAATTTTTATATGTAAATTATAGACCTCGATAAGATCTACAACTTTATAGTTTTAATTTTTTTTCATTTGAGGACAGTAAGATGCTCGAAAAAATAATATAAAATTTCAGCACCATAATAGCGCTTGCCGCATTAGAGCACTAATATATTATTTGTATGGAGTTAAATAAAAATACTTTTTATACCAAAGTTGTAGCTCTCAATGAGATCTATAACTTTGTAGTTTTGAGTTTTTTCATTTGAGGACGTTAAGATGCTTAAAAAAATAATATAAAATTTCGGCGCCTCCAAAAATATCAAAAGTTACTGTTCTTTTTATACCAAAGTTGTAGCTTTCAATGAGATCTACAATTTGTAGTTTTAAGTTTTTTCATTTGAGGACGTTAAGATGCTTAAAAAATAATATAAAATTTCGGCGCCTCCAAAAATATCAAAAGCTACTGTTTATCGCCAAAACAACCCAACTTTTTTCAGAGTCGGAGGGGCAAAGTTATCCGGTTTCGAAGTTCAAGGTTGAAATCCGGACTTTAGCGAAAGTTGGAGGGTGTAAATTGGACTTTACCCCTGGTCTAATTGCTCTTGTGCAGTTTCCAGGATGGATGGGAAGCATGGTGGATTGGTGCTCGGTGATGTCCGTAAATCTTTTTGCAGAAAGGCGTCGAATTCGATAAGATTTAGTGGAAGGGCGATAGGCATAGCTGAACCAACGTCTTTGTGCCTGTGCGTGCGTGGGGGGCCTTTCGACTAGTAGGAGATAACATAAGGAAATCGAGCATGTTGTTTGAGCTTGTTTTGCCAATGATCAAGGTGGGTAAAAGCAGGAAAAGCTTAATCTTTCAGCAGGGTCTGCATTGCATGTGCAGTGCAGACGATGGAAAGGTCGTTGGTCTGTCTGATTTCTGAAGCGCGTAGTTAAGGTGCTGACTGCTGACAGAGAAATGGAAGCTGCTGATGAACTGAGGTGGCAAGTGCTGACCTGGCAATCGGCTAGCCAACATAAATGTACTGTTCATGATAGATGCTTTGATTGCGGTATCCCTATGATGAATGTATGCGGTCCAAATTGTTTCTAGGAACTACCGAATGACGGAAACGAAAAACAAAGGAGCAGAATTCAGCAGCACAAAGAAAAGTACTAGGAAAAGAAAATGGATGGCTCGCTGTTAAGCGTAAAACGAGACCACAATTTCGGAACGAAAGAGGCACGAGGAAACTCCACTCCACAGGAGCTAGCGTCACAAAGGACGTTCTGAAAGAAGGAAGAAGACGACAGTTTTGGTACATATTCATAACATTTTCAGGGTGTTTGTTCCCCGCCGCACTATGCCACACTTAACCTGTGGCACACCACACGAAACCTGTGGCAGCCACATGCTTTTGCAGTGCAAATTCCTGCCACAACTGCGGCGTAGAATTTTGCCGACACATCTTAGGCACCGCCACCGTCGGACGTGGCTGGGTGTGGCTGTGTGCCAAACGCCCCAATAACAGAGTTCAAGTTACAATATGTGGTGTGACTTTCTGCTCTAAACACCAGTTTAGTAATCACATTTTGAACTTTATGATAAGTTACCGTATTCTATGACACAATTCGG